>NC_041389.1:117947612-117956966 GCF_002162155.2 Triticum dicoccoides
GAGTGTTTCTGTCCTTATCATTCAAGGTTTCACAACCCGGGTCCACTACGGGAACACCCCTCCTTTCCGTGCCTCACGAGCACCGCGACACAAATACAGGACCTGGGTCGGTCACCCCCACGGCTGAGGCTGGGAATTACCTACGCGCGGGCGTATGGCCGGAAGGAACAATACAGAAATAGCGGAAACGGTGCGATGATTAACAGCGGTAACCCAAACACGCCCTCACGGGGCCCCACACTACTGTCTTTTTGCTCAGGAAAAAGGAAAAGAAAGAACAAATCAGGCGCGGCTCGCCCTACACCGGCCCTCGGGGAAGACTCGAGCCGCCTCCGGGGCTCAGGCGGACCCCCTCTCGTGCTTCACCGAGGTGCGATGGCAAGCAGACCCGCTACCACCCTCCAAGCAGGCACGACGGCGTGGAGGCTGACCACGGCCGCTGCTAGAAGAGTCGCTGCCCAAAGAAGATCCAGTGAAGCTTGAGGAACCCCGGGCGCCGCCGACCACGCGCGCGCTGTCCTCTCTGTCCTCGCCGAGGCTGGGTCCCCGGCCGCGGTCGTCGTCTTCAGGGCAGCACCCTGTGCGGCGACCACCTTCCCCAAACACCCTCACGTAGAGGGTGGCATCACCGCCGAACTTGATGTGCAGGGTGCACCGGCGGCTCAGGCCACGCGCGCGGGCAAACGTCTGCCAGCCGCATGTCAAGGCCAGGCTCCCGACTGCAGAGACCTCCAGCGAAGCCCACGAGGCCCGGCTGCAGCAACCATCTGCCTGGAGCCAGAGGCCGCCCAGGGCACCAGCCGAGAGCTCACCTAGGAGGAAGCAAGGGAGCTGAAGCCGAGCGCTGGTCGGCTCCGCCGAGCACACAATGAACTCCGGCAGCACCTCCGCAGTATGGAAGTGCGGCCTAGGGGGTCTCACGGCCGAAGCACGCCCTCCGGCCGTAGCCAGCCGCCCGTCACCGCGTGGGAAGTCACCTCCGCGACCGCGGGGAGCCACCATGGAGGCCGCAGGGTGTTTGCGAGGGCGGACTCGACCGCGCTTGGGCGGGGGAGAGGCAGGCTCGACCTGGCGGGCCTTCCCTTTCTCTGCGGCTGAGAACTTCCTGGACGGAGCCATGAAGAAGAAGGAGAAGCAAGAGGGGATAAACTGGAAGGGCACGTGATGTGCCGTACTTAAAGCCAGAGAAGGCCAACCGCCGGCCTCCACGATCGCAGATAATCATGACCCACTTTGCATGCAGGGACTTGTCAATTCGTGCAGTTGCCGAGGCGTCATGGGGAAGTGGAGACGCCCACGTCCAATCAGCCGCCATGCGGCGCCCAAGGCCGCAGGCTGTTAGGGCCCGCGGCGCTTCACACTTGCCCTTTCGCCTCTCTGCTCGGCCAAGTCCGGGCGCACCTTGGGCCCGAGGGGCTACTGTCGGTGTTCTGGGAATGGGGGTCCCCAGACTTGCCTGCCTACGGCCTGCGGCGTGGCTCAAAGGGGGCCCAGCACGGCCCATCTTCATCAACACAAGCTCAAGACCCTCGCGAGGGGCCAAGCCTCGCGGGGCGGATGACCAGGAGCTTCCTCAGGCACGGCCTCATCAGGCTGGCTCACGAGGAGGCGGAGAGATCAAGGCGGGGTACCTCACGAGGTGCCCATGACGCAAGCCATGACGACCAAGGGCGCCAGTTGGGCGCCAGCCCGCGCAGTGTCCTCCTTTCCTCTTTGGTGCAAAGGGAGCAAGCGCAGGCGAGAGCATCAAGAAAAGGCATCCATTTCGGTGCAACAAGACCAAGACCAGCCCAACGGCAGGAAGGAATTCATTGTGGAGCCCAAGCAGGCGTCATCACCAGAGCCTTTGACAGGCGAGGACCAACTTTAGTCGGGATAAGTGTACCAGATGTTCCCCTTCAAAATGGCCAATTGTTGGCGCCCTTCCCGCTCAATATTTGGGAAGAGGCCTAGGGCCTTTGCCTATAAATAGGACTAGCTACCCCCAGGGTAGAGGGATCGAGAATCCTCACCAAGAAACCAGTAGAGAGAGCGACTGAACTCCTCCTAGCAGTTCATCGCACCAGCCAAGAACAGACTCTCGCGAGGCTATTCTTCCTTGTATTGTTCATCATCAGCCCAAGAGGCAATCCACCACACCACACACTGGAGTAGGGTATTACACCACAATGGTGGCCTGAACCAGTATAAACTCTGTGTCTCTTGTGTTGTTCCTTTCGTAGTTTAGATCCTAGCAAGGCGGTGAGGAGCAGGTAGGTAGAGGGCGAAATCTCCGCCGCACCCCAGTGTTCGAACCTCAAGGGTCTACCGGAACCCGAAATCCGACAGTCTCCAACAAGTTCTATAGCTAAAAGATGGAGGAGAATCGCTCAACTAGTGAGCATGTGCTCAGATTGTCTGGGTACTACAATCCCTTGAATCAAGTGGGAGTTAATCTTCGAAATAAGATAGTGATTGACAGAGTTCTCTAGTCACCATCGCCAAGTTACTGGAACTTCGTGATGAACTATAGTATGCAAGGGGTGACGAAGACGATTCCCGAGCTCTTTGTGATGCTGAAATCGACGAAGGTAGAACTCAAGAAAGAGCATCAAGTGTTGATAATTGACAAGACCACTAGTTTCAAGAAAAGGGCAAAGGGAAAGAAAGGGAACTTCAAGTAGAATGGCAAGCAAGTTGTCACTCCCGTGAAGAAGCCCAAAGCAGGACCAAAACCTGAAACTGAGTGCTTCTACTGCAAAGGAAATGGTCACTACAAGCGGAAATGCCCTGAATATTTGGGGGATAAGAAGGATGGCAAAGTGAACAAGAGTATATTTGATATACAGGTTATTAATGTGTACCTTACTAGTGTTTATAGTAGCCCCTGAGTATTCGATACTTGTTCAGTTACTAAAAATTAGTAACTCGAAACAGGAGTTACAGAATAAACAGAAACTAATTGAGGGTGAAGTGATGATGCGTGTTGGAAGTAGTTCCAAGATTAATATGATCATCATCACACTCTCCCTACACTTTCGAGATTAGTGTTGAACCTAAATAAATGTTATTTGGCGTTTGCGTTGAGCATGAATATGATTTGATCATGTTTATTGTAAAATGGTTATTCATTTTCAGAATAATTGTTGTTCTGTTTACATGAATAAAACCTTGGATGGTCATACACCCAATGAAAATAGTTTGTTGGATCTCGATCGTAGTGATACACATATTCATAAATTTGATGCCAAAAGATGCAAAGTTGATAATGATAGTGCAACTTATTTGTGGCACTGCTATTTGGGTCATATCGGTGTAAAGCGCATGAAGAAACTCCATAAAGATGGATTTTTGGAATCACTTGGTTATGAATCATTTGATGCTTGCGAACCGTGCCTTTTTGGCAAGATGACTAAAACTCCATTCTCCGGAACAATGGAACGAGCTACTGACTTGATGGAAATAATACATATCGATGTATGTGGTCCAATGAGTGTTGATGCTCGTGGAAAGTACCGTTATTTTCTAACCTGCACAAAGGATTTGAGCAGATATGAGTATATCTACTTAATGAAGCACAAGTCTGAAACATTTGAAAAGTTTAAAGAATTTCAGAAATGAAGTGGAGAATCATCATAACAAGAAAATAAAGTTTCTACAGTCTGATCGTAGAGGAGAAAATTTGAGTTACGAGTTTGGCCTTCATTTAAAACAATGTGGAATAGTTTCACAGCTCACGCCACATGGAACACCACAGCATAATGGTGTGTCCGAACGTCGTAACCACACTTTATTGGATATGGTGAGATTTATGATGTATCTTACCGATTTACCACTATCATTTTGGGGTTATGCATTAAAGACAGCTGCATTCACTTTAAATAGGGCACCATCTAAATCCGTTGAGACGACACCGTATGAACTATGGTTTAGCAATAAACCTAAGCTGTTGTTTCAGTTTGAAGTTGTGATGCTTATGTGAAAAAGTTTCACCTGATAAGCTCGAATCCAAATCATAGAAGTGCGTCCTCATAGAATACCGAAAGGAAACTGTTGGGTACACCTTCTATCACAGATCCGAAGGCAAGATATTCATTGCTAAAATGGATCCTTTCTAGAGAAGGAGTTTCTCTCGAAAGAAGTGAGTGGGAGGAAAGCAAAGCTTGATAAGGTAATTGTACCCTCTCCCGAATTGGAAAGTAGTTTATCACAGAAATCAGTTCTAGTGATTCCTACACCAATTAGTGAGGAAGCTAATGATGATGATATGAAGCTTCAGATCAAGTTACTACCGAACTTTGTAGATCTTCCAGATTAAGATCCGCACCAGAGTGGTACGGTAATCCTATTCTGGAAGTCATGTTACTAGACCATGATGAACCTACGAACTATGAGGAAGCGATGATGAGCCCAGATTCCGCGAGATGGCTTGAAGGCCATGAAATCTGAGATGGGATCCATGTATGAGAACAAAGTGTGGACTTTGATAGACTTGCCCGATGATCGGCAAGCCATAGAAAATAAATGGATCTTCAAGAGGAAGACGGACGTTGATAGTAGTGTTACTATCTACAAAGCTAGACTTGTCGAAAAAGGTTTTTGACAAAGTTCAAGATGTTGACTATGATGAATTTTTCTCACTCGTATCGATGCTTACAGTCTGTCCGAATCATGTTAGCAATTGTCACATTTTATGAAATCTGGCAAATGGATGTCAAAACCGCATTCTTTAATGGATTTATTAAAGAAGAGTTGTATATGATGCAACCAGAAGGTTTTGTCAATCCTAAAGGTACTAACAAAATGTGCAAGCTCCAGCGATCCATTTATGGACTGGTCCAAGCCTCTTGGAGTTGGAATAAACGCTTTAATAGTATGATCAAAGCATATGGTTTTATACAGACTTCTGGAGAAGCCTGTATTTACAAGAAAGTGAGTGGCAGCTCTGTAGCATTTCTGATATTATATGTGGACGACATATTGTTGATTAGAAATTATATAGAATTTCTGGATAGCATAAAAGGATACTTGAATAAAAGTTTTTCAATGAAAGACCTCGGTGAAGCTGCTTACACATTGAGCATCAAGATCTATAGAGATAGATGAAGACGCTTGATAAGATTTTTCAATGAGTACATACCTTGATAAGTTTTTGAAGTAGTTCAAAATGGAACAGTCAAAGAAGGAGTTCTTGCCTGTGTTGCATGGTGTGAAGTTGAGTAATACTCAAAACCCGACCATGGCAGAAAATAGAAAAGGAATGAAAAGTCATTCCCTATGCCTCAGTCATAGATTCTATGAAGTATGCTATGTTGTGTACCAAACCTATTGTATACTTTGTTCTGAGTTTGGCAAGGGAGTACAATTTTGATCTAAGAGTAGATCACTGGACAGCGGTCAAGAATATCCTTAGTGAGGAGTAAGGAAATATTTCGCGATTATGGGGGTGATAAAAGAGCCCGTCGTAAAGAGTTACATCGGTGCAAGCTTTTACACCAATTCAGATGACTCTAAGTCTCAATCTGGATACATATTGATAGTGGGAGCAATTAGCTAGAGTAGCTCCGTGCAGAGCATTGTAGAAATAGAACATTTGCAAAATACATACGGCTCTAAATGTGAAAGACCCGTTGACTAAACTTCTCTCACGAGCAAAACATGATCACACCTTAGTACTCTTTGGGTGTTAATCACATATTGATGTGAACTAGCTTATTGACTCTAGTAAACCCTTTTGGCGCTGGTCACATGACGATGTGAACTATGGGTGTTAATCACATGCAGATGTGAACATTAGTGTTAAATCACATGGTGATGTGAACTAGATTATTGACTCTAGTGCAAGTGGGAGACTGAAGGAAATATGCCCTAGAGGCAATAATAAAGTTATTATTTATTTCCTTATTTCATGATAAATGTTTATTATTCATGCTAGAATTGTATTAACCGGAAACATAATACATGTGTGAATACATAGACAAACATAGTGTCACTAGTATGCCTCTACTTGACTAGCTCGTTAATCAAAGATGGTTAAGTTTCCTAACCATAGACATGAGTTGTCATTTGATTAGCAGGATCACATCATTAGGAGAGTGATGTGATTGACTTGACCCATTCCATTAGCTTAGCACTTGATCGTTTAGTATGTTGCTATTGCTTTCTTCATCACTTATACATGTTCCTATAACTATGAGGATATGCAACTCCCGTTTACCAGAGGAACACTTTGTGTGCTATCAAACGTCACAACGTAACTGGGTGATTATAAAGGTGCTTTACAGGTGTCTTCGAAGGTACTTGTTGGGTTGGCATATTTCGAGATTAGGATTTGTCACTCTGATCGTCGGAGAGGTATCTCTCGGCCCACTCGGTAATGCACATCACTATAAGACTTGCAAGCATTGTAACTAATGAGTAAGTTACATGATGATGTATTACGGAACGAGTAAAGAGACTTGCCGGTAACGAGATTGAACTAGGTATTGAGATACCGACGATCAAATCTCGGGCAAGTAACATACTGATGACAAAGGGAACAACGTATGTTGTTATGCGGTTTGACCGATAAAGATCTTCGTAGAATATGTGGGAGCCAATATGAGCATCCAGGTCCCGCTATTGGTTATTGAACGGAGACGTGGCTCTGTCATGTCTACATAGTTCTCGAACCCGTAGGGTCCGCACACTTAAAGTTCGATGATGGTTATATTATGAGTTTATGTATTTTGATGTACCGAAGGTAGTTCGGAGTCCCGGATGAGATCAGGGACATGACGAGGAGTCTCAAAATGGTCGAGACGTAAAGATCGATATATTAGACGACTATATTCGGACATCGGAAAGGTTCCGAGTGATTTGGGTATTTTCGGGGGTACCGGGGAGTTACGGGAATACGAGGAAGAAGGAATGGGCCTCATGGGCCAAGTGGTGCAAGAGAGGAGGCAGGGCACGCGGCCCCCCTAGCCCAAACTGAATTGGACTAGGGGGCTGGGCCCCCTTTCCTCCTTTTCCTCCCTCTCCTTCCTTCTCCTTCTCCTTCCCTTCCTTCCGCTCTCCTACTTGGACTAGCAAAGAAGGGGGAATCCTACTTGGAGTAGGATTGCCCCCCTTGGGCGCGCCTCCTCCCCTTGGCCGGCCCTCTCCTCCTCCCCCCCTTTATATACGGAGGAGGGGGGCACCCCATAGACACAGCAACAATTGATCCTTGAGATCTATTAGCCGTGTGCGGTGCCCCCCTCCACCTTATTCCACCTCGATAATATCGTAGCGGTGCTTAGGCGAAGCCCTGCGTCGGTAGAACATCATCATCGTCACCACGCCGTCGTGCTGACGAAACTCTCCCTTGAAGCTCGGTTGGATCGGAGTTCGAGGGACGTCATCGAGCTGAACGTGTGCTGAACTCGGAGGTGTCGTGCGTTCGGTACTTGATCGGTCGGATCGTGAAGACGTACGACTACATCAACCGCGTTGTGCTAACGCTTCCGCTTTCGGTCTACAAGGGTATGTGGACAACACTCTCCGCTCTCGTTGCTATGCATCACCATGATCTTGCGTGTGCATAGAATTTTTTTTGAAATTATGACGTTTCCCAACACTACTTTGTGGTGAATGAAGGTATTGTCTTGGGGCATAAAATTTCTGAAAGAGGTATTGAAGTTGATAAAGCTAAAGTTGATGCAATTGAGAAAATGTCATGTCCTAAGGATAACAAAGGTATAAGAAGTTTCTTTGGTCATGATGTATTCTATAGGAGGTTTATTAAAGACTTCTATAAAATTTCTAGGCCTCTTACTTATCTCTTGCAAACAGATGTTCCGTTTGTTTTTGATGATGATTGTGTAGAAGCCCTTGAAATACTTAAGAAAGCCTTAATCCCTGCACCTATTGTTCAACCACCTGATTGGAACCTACCCTTTGAAATTATGTGTGATACTAGTGATTATGATGTTGGTGCTGTTCTATGACAAAGAGTTGATAAGAAATTAAATGTTCTCCATTATGCTAGCAAAACTCTAGAGAGTGCTCAAAGAAATTACGCTATCACTGAAAAAGAATTTTTATCAGTTGTGTTTGCTTGTGATAAATTCAGATCTTACATAGTTGATTCTAAAGTAATTGTTCACACTGACCATGCTGCTATTAGATACCTTATGCTAAAGAGAGATGCTAAACCTAGACTCATTAGGTGGGTTCTCTTGCTCCAAGAACTTGATTTACATATTATTGATAGGAAAGGAGCTGAGAATCCCGTAGCGGACAACTTGTCTAGGTTAGAAACTATTCTTGATGACCCACTACCTATTGATGATAGTTTTCCTGGTGAACAACTAGATGTCATAAATGCTTCTCGTAGTCCTCCTTGATATGCATATTGTTGCTAAATTTTACCACCTAGTTTCACATGCCAACAAAAGAAAAGTTATTCTATGATTTAAGACATTACTTATGGGATTACACACACCTTTATAAAAAATGAGTAGATGGTGTTATTAGATGTTGTATACCAGAGCATGAACAGGAACAAATCATGCAGAAGTGTCACTCTGAGGCATACGGAGTACACCATGCGGGAGACAGAACTACACACAAGGTAAATCTGGTTTTATTGGCCTTCTCTTTTCAAATATACATGTAAGTTTGTTCTATCCTGTGATGAATGTCAAAGAATTGGTAACATTAGTAGACGTCATGTAACGCCCCAGATATACTTTCCATATTGGTATCCAACTTTTGCCGTCTCCGGCGCTTAGTTATATTTATTTCTCGGGTTCGGGTCTTTGTCTCCGTGTGTTGTTTTCTTTTTCGTGCATCTCTTATCATGTCATCTCGTGCATTGCATTTGCATACATGTTCATCTCATGCATTCGAGCATTTTCCCCGTTGTCCGTTTTGCATTCCGGCGGTTTGTTCTCCTCCGGTGGTCATCTCTAGCTTTCTTTCGTGTTTGGGAATTAAACATTTCCGGATTGGACCGAGACTTGCCAAGCGGCCTTGGTTTACTACCGGTAGACCGCCTATCAAGTTTCGTATCATTTGGACTTCGTTTGATACTCCAACGGTTAACCGAGGGACCGAAAAGGCCTCGTGTGTGTTGCAGCCCAACACCCCCCAAATTTGGCCCAAAACCCACCAAACTCTGCTCCATGCCCTAGAGCGTTCGATCACGACCGTGTGGGCGAAAACCGCACCTCATTTGGACTCTCCTAGCTCCACTTATGCCTATTAATACCCCCTCCATTCGGATCTCTTCTTCCCCCGTCCGAAACCCTAGTTAAAAAAAACAGATCAACCCCCCCCCCACCGACGGACGTGTCCGGATCGGACCGGACACCGTCCGCCCCGCCGCCGCCAGCCAACCGCGAGCCGCCAAGT
>NC_041389.1:117957672-117964830 GCF_002162155.2 Triticum dicoccoides
CTGGTCGCCGGCAGCCGCCGTGGCTCCCCGGCCCCGCGCGCGCGCGCCGCCCTACGGCACCGCCGCCGTCTCGTCGCCAGCCGGCCGCCGCCCCGCCCTCCGGTCCCCTCGTCGCCGGCCGCTGCCTCCTTCCCCGTCGTCGCCGGTGAACAGTACCGCCGCCGCCTCGGTATCCGTGCCCGATCCAGATCTGGATCTGGGATATTTCGGTTGATTTTCTCTTCCCGAAACCCTAATTTTCGAGCAATGTTTGACTGCTTGCATCTCCGCAACCGTAGCTCCGTTTTGGGCATATGATATATCAAAATCTTCGCCTCGACATGTACATCATTTTGTTGCATTGCATCATTTGCATTTGAGGTCATCTTGATGCCCAAAATGCTGTTTGAAGGAGGCTTCGTGAGTTAAATTGCAGATCCGTTAGTTCATCATGCACTTTTGTCATTTTTGCCATGTTTAATTCATGCATGATATGCCTGTGCCCCTTTGGGATGAATTGTTAAGCATTTTTCCTTCTTTCTAGAGGCGCCACCCATGCATTTTTAGGATATGTGTGTTGTCTTGTGCAAGCTTGCGAAGAGAGGTACCTGAGATTGATGATTTCAGAGACTTAGTGATTTTCACTAAGTCTGGGATATTTAGTTCATGATGCTATATGTCCAGCTTGTTTCCTAGTGATCCGTGCCTCTTTTGAGGATGATCAGTAAGGGAGTTTTGATATTTATGTTATGCTCTATCCATCCATGTCTTTGTTTACATATGTGGAGTGCTCTAGGTTGACTCAATCAAGCTCAACTTTTGCTTCGTTGTTAATCTGGGCAGATCGTCAACTTGTTTGCGATTTTGCCGATGCTACCGTTAGTGTTCCATGCATGCTATGCCTTTGTTCTTGCCATGTGTAGCTAGCACTTTGTGCCTTCTTACTGGTTATATGCTTTCCTTGCCATGAATTGCACCGTAGTGACTGCATCGAGCTCGTTTACATGCCTTCGTGAGTTATATTTCAGCATGTCTCAGTTTTCACTAAGTCTGAAAACTGATTGTGTTCGAGCTATGTTCGTGAGCTCGGTAGAGTATTTTGTGAACCCTTTTGGCCCCAGGTCACTTTGGGTGTTTTGTTAAGCTTGTTGAGTAGCTCCATGCCATGTTCTTACTTGTCATGTTAAGGTTTTCTATCATGTTGTTTTGCTGCTCCGAAGAGAGCATCGTGATCTGAAATTTCAGACGAGTGTTAATTTCACTAAGTCTGGAATCTGTTTTGCATTTGCGTTTTAGCCATGCTTGTTTGAACCTCTTAATTGATGAATTTGCCTATGTCTCAGTGCTAGTGTTTTGTTAACCATCTTGAGTACGTCACTGCCACGTATTTTGTTTTCATGTTTGGTGGCTGTAGCATGTTCATTTTGTTGCATTTAGATGCCTACTTGCTGTAAATCGCAGACCGGTGTCGTATCTTAAAACGCTTGCCATTTCCAAACCGTGGCTCCGATTCCAATGATCTTTATATCGTTTTCAATCAATTTCATCCCCTCTATCCAGTGGCACCCTTGGAATTCCAAGTTGAGGCCAGGTTCATGCATTTCCTGTCATATCTCGCATTTTGCATCCCGCATCGCATCCCGCATAGCATATCATCATTTCATCATATTGCTTGGTCTTGCACGTGGTTGATTGTATCCTTGTTGCTTGTTTGTCTTTGGGTAGAGCCGGGAGACGAGTTCGCTACCGAGGAGCCCGTTGAGTTTGCTTGTGAGGATCCAGCCAACTCTGACAACTGTGCAGGCAAGATGATCATACCCTCGAAATCACTACTATCTTTGCTATGCTAGTTTGCTCGCTCTTTTGCTTTGCCACTGCTACGATGCCTACCTTTTGCTTGTCAGCCTCCCAATTGCCATGTTGAACCTCTAACCCACCATTGTCCTAGCAAACCGTTGATTGGCTATGTTACCGCTTTGCTCAGCCCTTCTTATAGCGTTGTTAGTTGCAGGTGAAGATTGGAGCCGTTCCTTGTTGGAACATTTATTTACTTGTTGGGATATCATTATATTGCTATGTTATCTTAATGCATCTATATACTTGGTAAAGGGTGGAAGGCTCGGCCTCTCGCCCAGTGTTTTGTTCCACTCTTGCCGCCCTAGTTTCCGTCATATCGGTGTTATGTTCCCGGATTGTTGCGTCCCTTACGCGGTTGGGTTATAATGGGAATCCCTTGATATTTCGCCTTGATTAAAGCTTGTCCAGCAATGCCCAACCTTGGTTTTACCATTTGCCACCTAGCCTTTTCTTTCCCTTGGGTTCTGCAGACTCAAAGGTCATCTTATTTTACCCCCCCCCCCCCGGGCCAGTGCTCCTCTGAGTGTTGGTCCACCTGTCAGATACCGGTGGCTACCAGGGGCAACTCTGGGCTGGCCTACCCGTACCTAAGACAATCTGAGTGTGCCCTGAGAAAGAGATATGTGCAGCTCCTATCGGGATTTGTCGGCACATTCGGGCGGTGTTGCTGGTCTTGTTTTAACCTGTTGAAGTGTCTTGAGATACCGAGATACCGAGTCTGATCGGAACGTCTTGGGAGGAGGTCTATTCCTTCGTTGACCGTGAGAGCTTGTCATGGGCTAAGTTGGGACTCCCCTGCAGGGATTGAACTTTCGAAAGCCGTGCCCGCGGTTATGGGCAGATGGGAATTTGTTAATATCCGGTTGTAGATTACTTGAACTAAACTTAATTAAAATGAATCAACCGTGTGTGTTACCGTGATGGCCCCTTCTCGGCGGAGTCCGGGAAGTGGACACGGTGTTGGAGTTATGCTCGCGCAGGATGTTCCTTTAGCTTCTCGCTCGTGCTTCGCCTTCTCTTCTCGCTCTCATTTGCGTATAAGTTAGCCACCATATATGCTAGTCGCTTGCTGCAGCTCCACTTATATTGCCGTACCTGTCCTATAAGCTTAAATAGTCTTGATCGCGTGGGTGTGAGATTGCTGAGTCCCTGTGGCTCACAGATACTACAACTCCAGATGCAGGTCCAGGTGTTTCTGCTCTAGTTGACGATTACGAGCTCAAGTGGGAGTTCGACGAGGACTCTCAGCGATACTATGTGTCTTTTCCGGATGATCAGTAGTGGTGCCTAGTTGGGGTTATCGATTCAGGGCCTTGTCGCATGTTGGGGGTCTTTTCTATTTTGGCACCGTAGTCGGGCCATGAGTGATTTGTATGATGGATGTTATTTATGTACTCTGATGTGACGTGGCGAGTGTAAGCCAACTATGTTATCTCCCCCTTTTATTATATATTACATGGGATGTTGTAATGATTGCCTGACTTGCGACATTGCTTTCAATGCGGTTATGCCTCTAAGTCGTGCCTCGACACGTGGGAGCTATAGCCGCATCGAGGGCGTTACAAGTTGGTAATCAGAGCCTTCCCCGACCTTAGGATCCCCCATTGCTTGATTGTTTTTAGCAGCCGAGTTGTGTCTAGAAAAATGTTTTGAGTCCTTAGGAATTATATATCGGAGAGCTTAGGAATTCTTTTTACTTCCCAGTCTCCTCATCGCTCTGGTAAGGCATCCTGGCGTAGAGTTTTGACTCTTCTCTTCTCAAATTTCACTAAAAAAAATTTTTAGGGTCACGCGAGTATTTTGGTTTTGTTCCGATGGTTTTGTGACGAGAACATTGTTCTTGGTGCCTCCTGTCTTTAGGGGTTGTGGCAGTGTCCCGGGGAGTTGAGCTCCGAGGTGTTGTCGTCACAATTTTATCGTTGCAATTCTGGTATACTTGAGATATGTTCGCCGACATCGAAAATCTCTTTTATGCAGTTCGTTGGTGAGATAACCTCGACGCCACCCAGTACTGGGGCGGGAGTTCGGGAGTATCGCCATAACTTGTATAACGGATGCTTTTCGAAGGTTGAGATAGATGGTTTCCGAAGGTTTCTTGGTTATGTGTTGAAGGATGGATACAGCTGGATGTAGGATTTGCTAGCTTGGGTGAGATATTATGCTTCCCCTATATCCCCAACACCTGATTGCATAACCGGAAAGGTTCGGGAATTTCATAGGAGGGAATTCTAGTAGCTCTAGTTCTTCTTCCACGGATATTGGTTTGAGATTGGGTTTTCTTACCGATTATTCGTTCTTGATCCGTACCTTGTTGAATTGTTTCTCTACCTTAATTCTTCGTGGCTTCGCAATTTATGGATATGTGACCATTTGAAGAGGAATGCATTCGTTCATTTTGTTCGGATGTGAAGACTATTTGTTGCAATTTTCATTCCGTTGGATTCAGCTTCTATATTGTTGTCTATCAATGTGCTAATGGTGGTCAACCTCTTCAGGATGGCTCCTCCAACGCGCACGACTCCGAATCCTGATCCGCCTCCACCTCCGCCTCCTCCGGAAGCATGGCAAGCTGTGATGGCCGCTACTAATGCAAACACATAGTTGATCATGCAAATTCTCCAAGAGCGCAATCAAGGCAGTCAAGGGAATCAAGGCCACAATCAGCACCACTTTGCTACTCTGAACCAGTTCCTCGCAAATGGCCCAAAGACGTTCAGCGGTTGTGTTGAGGCTACCGATGCTGACGATTGGCTAGTGGATCTGGGCAAGCATTTTGAATGCAGCAACGTCAGGCCTGAAGATTTCGTCAAGTTCGCTTCTTTCCAGCTCAAAGATCAGGCTGCAGAGTGGTTCCAGCAGTACAAGGATTCCAGAGGTGGACGTGTTATCACTTGGAATGATTTTCGTCAATATTTCCGCGCTCATCACATCCCTCAAAGTGTGGTTGAGAGTAAGCGTCAGGAATTCCGCAATCTGAAGCAAGGCTCTTTGTCTGTCTACGACTACAACAAGTTGTTCCAGAAGCTCGCCCGTTTTGCCAAGCAGGATGTTCCTGATGAGAAAAGCATGATCTATCAGTTCAGGGGTGGTCTTCGTGAGGAAATTCAGCTCGCTCTTGTCCTCTTTGAGCCATTGAGATACGATGAGTTCTACAACATGGCACTGAAGCAAGAGGCTGCTCAGTTGAGGTGTGATGCTTCCAGGAAGCGTGCCAGAGATGTTACTCCGTCCTCCTCTACTCAAGTGGTCAAGTAGCAGAAGTACTGGCTTCCTCCTCCTCCGTTCCGTCAGCCGTTTCAGCAGAAGAGCAAAGGTGGCAGTGGTTTCTCCCACCCACCCAACCCAGGCTTTCAGAACAAAACTTCGTCTCAAGCTCCAAGATCGAGTGCTCCGTATCACCGTCCGCTTTCAGAGGTCACGTGCAACAAGTGCCAACAGAAGGGTCACTATGCCAACAAGTGTACCAACCAGAGGCGTCTTCCTCCTCCTCCTCCTGTCAGATCGGCAAGTACAGCTGTGGTCAAGCATAACCCCAAGTCCGCCAAGGTCAACTTGATGAATGCAGCTCAGGCAGAGGACTCGTCAGATGTGATCATGGGTAACCTTCCTGTTAATGATATTCCTGCAAATGTTCTTTTTGACACGGGTGCATCGCATTGTTTCATCTCGAGACCATTTTCATCTAAGCATGGGTTGCCTTTGCAAATTTTGCCTAGTCCTTTAGCAGTTGTCTCTCCCGGTAAGCGCATGCAGGCTAACTCCATCGTTCCGGATGTTTCTATCACTCTGGGTGACTACAAGTTCTTGGCTTCTCCTACGGTTCTTGGCAACTCGGATATCGATCTTATTCTCGGGATGGACTGGCTCTCTAAGCATAAAGCTCAGCTTGATTGTGCAGCCAGGCAGATTCAACTGACTCATTCGTCTGAGGATGTCATTGTCTTTGCCGCTCGGGATAATACCATCCGGTTGTTTTCTCTCAATGAGAAGGGTGAATTGGATGCTATTTCGCAGATTCCGGTTGTTTGTGAGTATCAAGACGTCTTTCCAGAAGAGCTCCCAGGAATGCCTCCACACCGGCCAGTTGAATTTGTTATTGAACTTGAGCCCGGTACGGAACCTGTGTGCAAATGTCCTTACAAGCTCGGCCCCGAAGAGTTGAAGGAGTTGAAGAAACAACTCGATGAGCAAGAAAGATTGGGTCTCATCCGGCCTAGTACTTCTCCGTGGGGTTGTGGTGTTCTTTTTGTGAAGAAGAAGGATGGATCGAGTCGACTTTGTGTTGATTACCGTCCAGTAAACAAGAAGACCATCAAGAACAAATACCCACTTCCCAATATCAATGAGCTGTTCGAACAACTCAAGGGTGCTCAAGTATTCTCCAAGCTTGATCTCCGTATGGGTTATCATCAGATTTGTATTCGTGAGCAAGATATTCCCAAGACGGCGTTCAGAACAAGTTTTGGTTCGTATGAATACACCGTCATGTCTTTTGGCCTCGCCAACGCTCCTCCGACGTTCTCTCGCATGATGAACTTCATCTTCAGCCCCTACACCAATGAATTCGTTTTGGTCTATCTCGACGACATTCTGGTTTTCTCGAAGAACAAGGAAGATCATGCCAAGCACTTGCGTTTGGTTCTTGACAAGCTCAGGGAACATCAGTTCTACGCCAAGTTCTCCAAGTGTGAATTTTGGCTCGATGAGGTTCTTTATCTTGGTCATATCATCTCTGCCAAGGGCATTTCCGTGAATCCTGAGAAGGTGTCCGCAATTGTGAATTGGGAACCTCCTCAGAACGTGAAGCAATTCCGTAGTTTCCTCGGTCTCGCAAGCTATTGCAGAAGATTCGTTGAAAACTTTTCTAAGATCGCCAAGCCTCTCTCAAATCTTCTTAAGAAGCACGTCAAGTACGTTTGGTCTCCGGAGTGTGATATTGCTTTCAACACTTTGAAAGAGAAATTGATCACTGCTCCAGTTTTGACTCCGCCTGATGAAACCAAGCCGTACGAGGTCTTTTGTGATGCCTCTCTCCAAGGTCTCGGTGCTGTACTGATGCAAGAGAAGAAAGTTGTTGCTTATACCTCTCGCCAGTTGAAACCTAATGAGAAGAACTACCCCACTCATGATCTCGAGTTGGCGGCAGTTGTGCACGCTTTGTTGACTTGGAGACATCTTCTATTGGGAAGGAAAGTGGATATTTTCACTGATCACAAGAGTCTCAAGTACATCTTCACTCAGCCTAATCTCAACCTCAGGCAGACTCGATGGGTCGAAATGATTCAAGAGTACAATCCGAGTATCGAGTATACTCCAGGCAAG
>NC_041389.1:117966633-117967876 GCF_002162155.2 Triticum dicoccoides
CCTACGGCGCCGCCGCCGTCTCGTCGCCAGCCGGCCGCCGCCCCGCCCTCCGGTCCCCTCGTCACCGGCCGCTGCCTCCTTCCCCGTCGTCGCTGGTGAACAGTACCGCCGCCGCCTCGGTATCCGTGCCCGATCTGGATCTGGGATATTTCGGTTGATTTTCTCTTCCCGAAACCCTAATTTTCGAGCAATGTTTGACTGCTTGCATCTCCACAACCATAGCTCCGTTTTGGGCATATGATATATCAAAATCTTCGCCTCGACATGTACATCATTTCATTCCATTGCATCATTTGCATTTGAGGTCATCTTGATGCCCAAAATGCTGTTAGAAGGAGGCTTCGTGAGTTAAATTGTAGATCTGTTAGTTCATCATGCACTTTTGTCATTTTTGCCATGTTTAATTCATGCATGATATGCCTGTGCCCCTTTGGGATGAATTGTTAAGCATTTTTCCTTCTTTCTAGAGGCGCCACCCATGCATTTTTAGGATGTGTGTGTTGTCTTGTGCAAGCTTGCGAAGAGAGGTACCTGAGATTGATGATTTCAGAGACAGTGATTTTCACTAAGTCTGGGATATTTAGTTCATGATGCTATATGTCCAGCTTGTTTCCTAGTGATCCGTGCCTCTTTTGAGGATGATCAGTAAGGGAGTTTTGATATTTATGTTATGCTCTATCCATCCATGTCTTTGTTTACATATGTGGAGTGCTCTAGGTTGACTCAATCGAGCTCAACTTTTGCTTCGTTGTTAATCTGGGCAGATCGTCAACTTGTTTGCGATTTTGCCGATGCTACCGTTAGTGTTCCATGCATGCTATGCCTTTGTTCTTGCCATGTGTAGCTAGCACTTTGTTCCTTCTTGCTGGTTATATGCTTTCCTTGCCATGACTTGCACCGTAGTGAGTGCATCGAGCTCGTTTACATGCCTTCGTGAGTTATATTTCAGCATGTCTCAGTTTTCACTAAGTCTGAAAACTGATTGTGTTCGAGCTATGTTCGTGAGCTCGGTAGAGTATTTTGTGAACCCTTTTGGCCCCAGGTCACTTTGGGTGTTTTGTTAAGCTTGTTGAGTAGCTCCATGCCATGTTCTTACTTGTCATGTTCAGGTTTTCTATCATGTTGTTTTGCTGCTCCGAAGAGAGCATCGTGATCTGAAATTTCAGACTAGTGTTAATTTCACTAAGTCTGGAATCTGTTTTGCATTTGCGTTTTAGCCATGCTTGTTTGAACCTCTTAATGG
>NC_041389.1:117970204-118036381 GCF_002162155.2 Triticum dicoccoides
TTGGTCCACCTGTCAGCTACCGGTGGCTACCAGGGGCAACTCTGGGCTGGCCTACCCGTACCTAAGACAATCTGAGTGTGCCCTGAGAAAGAGATATGTGCAGCTCCTATCGGGATTTGTCGGCACATTCGGGCGGTGTTGCTGGTCTTGTTTTAACCTGTCGAAGTGTCTTGAGATACCAAGATACCGAGTCTGATCGGAACGTCTTGGGAGGAGGTCTATTCCTTCGTTGACCGTGAGAGCTTGTCATGGGCTAAGTTGGGACTCCGCTGCAGGGATTGAACTTTCGAAAGCCGTGCCCGCGGTTATGGGCAGATGGGAATTTGTTAATATCCGGTTGTAGATTACTATAACTAAACTTAATTAAAATGAATCAACCGTGTGTGTTACCGTGATGGCCCCTTCTCGGCGGAGTCCGGGAAGTGGACACGGTGTTGGAGTTATGCTCGCGCAGGATGTTCCTTTAGCTTCTCGCTCGTGCTACGCCTTCTCTTCTCGCTCTCATTTGCGTATAAGTTAGCCACCATATATGCTAGTCGCTTGCTGCAGCTCCACTTATATTGCCGTACCTGTCCTATAAGCTTAAATAGTCTTGATCGCGTGGGTGTGAGATTGCTGAGTCCCTGTGGCTCACAGATACTACAACTCCAGATGCAGGTCCAGGTGTTTCTGCTCCAGTTGACGATTACGAGCTCAAGTGGGAGTTCGACGAGGACTCTCAGCGATACTATGTGTCTTTTCCGGATGATCAGTAGTGGTGCCTAGTTGGGGTTATCGATTCAGGGCCTTGTCGCATGTTGGGGGTCTTTTCTATTTTGGCACCGTAGTCGGGCCATGAGTGATTTGTATGATGGATGTTATTTATGTACTCTGATGTGACGTGGCGAGTGTAAGCCAACTATGTTATCTCCCCCTTTTATTATATATTACATGGGATGTTGTAATGATTGCCTGACTTGCGACATTGCTTTCAATGCGGTTATGCCTCTAAGTCATGCCTCGACACGTGGGAGCTATAGCCGCATCGAGGGCGTTACACGTCATGAAATGCCTATGGATTATTAACTTGTTATTGAACCATTTGATGTTTGTGGATTTGATTATATGGGACCCTTTCCTTCCTCTAATGGGTATACACATATTTTGGTTGCTGTTGATTATGTTACTAAGTGGATAGAAACTATTCCAACTAGTAGTGCTGATCATATCACTTCCATTAAAATGCTTAAAGAAGATATTTTCCTGAGGTTTCGAGTCCCTAGATATTTAATGATTGATGGTGGTTCACACTTTATTCATGGTGCTGTCCGTAAATTTCTTGCTAAGTATGATGTTAACCATAGAATTGAATCTCCTTATCACCCCCAGTCTAGCGGTCAAGTAGAATTAAGTAATAGAGAAATAAAACTACTTTTCCAAAAGACTGTCAATGGATATCCAAAGAATTGGTCTAAGAAACTTGATGATACATAATGGGCTTATAGAACTTCTTATAAAAATCCTATCGGTATGTCTCCATATAAAATGATTTATGGAAAAGCATGTCACTTACCTCTTGAACTAGAACATAAAGCTTATTGGGCAATTAAAGAACTCAACTATGATTTTAAACTTGCCAGTGAAAAGTGATTATTTGACATTAGCTCACTTGATGAATGGAGAACCCAAGCCTATGAAAATGGCAAGTTGTTTAAAGAAAAAGTTAAATGATGTCACGACAAAAGAATACAAAGCGGGAATTTAATGTAGGTAACAAAGTCTTGCTATACAATTCTCGTTTAAGATTTTTTTGTAGGAAATCTTCTCTCTAAATAGGAAGGACCTTACATTATCAAAGAAGTTTATTGTTCCGGCGCTATCAAGATCAAAAACGCTGAAGGCACCAACCCGAATGTGGTGAATGGGAAAATAATCAAACATTATATCTCAGGTACGCCAATAAATATTGAGACTAACACTATTCATTCCATAACACTGGAGTACATAAAGGAAACTTTTCTGAGCGCTCCAGAACCCTGAAAAGGAATAGGTATGTTATACGGTAAGTAAACTGACTCCAAAAGTTCCATAAAAGCAATTTTACTCTGTTTTGGAATATTTAAATAATTAGGAAGATAATAAGTAGTCTGGAAAGCGCACTAGCAGGCGACAAGCTTGGGGTGCGCGCCCTACCCCCTGGGCGCGCCTCCCGAGCTTGTGGAGCCCTTGTGTGCCCTCTGGACTCCATTTTCTCCCGGATTACTTGTTTTGCATGGTAAAAAATTCATTATATAATCTCTCGAAGGTTTTGACCATCATATTACGACAATATCTTTTGTTCTTGTTTCGAGCTATTTTTCTGACAGATCTAAATCGCCATGTCGTCTCCAAGTGCCTCCAAGGACGACTTCTATGAGAAGGTCATCAACCCCTACCTTCCGGAGGTGATGAAACACCCTCAAACCATTGAGATGTGTGAGGGGGTGCTTCACATCCGGGATGTTCAAGGGCCAAATAAGACTGTAAGCGTGGAGGCCAGGCTCGAAGCGGTGGAGCAGGAGGTCTTCATGTGCCAAGGGATGGTGCAACGTGGACTCAACGCCAACCACTCCATGATCATGGAGTTCACCCATGATCACAAGTTGGACAATGAAAATATTGGAGAGGGCATCTTCAAGCTTCACGAGAGAATTGAGCACCTCCGAACCCAGATCTATGACCTACAAAACCAAAAATGTGAGTATGAATCTAGGTTTAAGAGGATGAGTCTAGCTGCAGATTTCAGGATTCCGGGTACTCTTTCATCTTTCTACAATGGTGAGCCTATGCCTTGGAAGGCGGAGGACAAGCCTCCCACATCATCAACTTCATTGTACCACCTCCGAAGGAGACTTGAGTACATGGGTATGGTACTCCCCTTGGCTTGTGCCAAGGTTGCGGGAGGTGTCCCAGTATCATATCACCATCACATCTTTATCATTATCGTTTATCTTATTTCGATCCTTTTGATTAAATTGTGATCTAGTAGAATAAAAGTTTTCAGTATGATCTAGTCTTTGAGTTTTTGCTTCTTGATCTATCTATGTAATCAAGTATGAGAGTTATATAATAAAGATTAGTTTTGAGTTGAGGGTTTTGGTACTTGTTTTGATCTTACAAATGGAAAACATAAAGGAAATAAAAATATTATATAATAATCTTATGAAGAGTGATGACTTCACATATAGGAGGTATAATGCATGAAATTTGTTGAAGGTCGACAAACATAGTATTGGTCATTATTGCAATTAATGAGGAGTAATAAGGAAAGAAGACTTTCACATATAAATACACTATCCTGGACATCCCTTTTGATTTTAAGCACACAATATAATATTATATGCTAATAAGTTGATGTGACAAGGAAGACAACGTAATGTGTTATGATTCCTTATATCCAAATAGAAGTTAAAATGTCCTCGATCCTCCAACATGTTGAGCTTGCTTTCTATCCCTTGCTAGCTAACAATTCTGCACAAAGTAGAGATACTACTTGCGCATCCAAAAACCATCAACCCAGTTACATGTCATGAGAGTACACTATATCTACTTATGGATTGAGTAAGATCCTTCAAGTAAGTTGTCATCGGTGCAAGCAATAAAAGTTGCTCGCTAAATATGTACGCTCTTTTGGTGTGAGGAAAATAAGCTTTATACGAACTTGTGATATGGAAGAAATAAAAGCGACGGACTGCATAATAAAGTTCTCTATCACAAGCTGCAATATAAAGTGACATTCCTTTGCATTAAGATTTAGTGCAATTAAATAAAAGGCGCATGACAACCTCTGCTTCCCTCTGTGAAGGGGCTATCTTTTATTTTTAATACCTACCTTTATGCAAGAGTCATGGTGATCTTCACCCTTCCTTTTATTTTTCTCTTTTTGGCAAGCACTATGTGTTGGAGAAAGATCCAGACATACATATCCACTCGGGTGTAGGTGATCATAATCTATTATTGTTGACATCACCCTTGAGGTAAATGGTTGGGAGGCGAAATTATAAGCCCCTATCTTTCTACATGTCTGATTGAAGCTTTGACCTCATAAGTATCATGTGAGTGTCAGCAATTATGAAATATTACATGATGGTTGAGTATGTGAACTTGCTAAATAAAAGCTCTTACATGGACTCTTTCTGACATTATGACAAATTGCAATTCCATCAATGACTGAGATCATAGTTTGTTAGTTTTTAATGAAGTTTTTGGTTCAAACTTTACCTTGTGAACGAATTATCAATTTTAGCATAAGAAGTTATATGACAATATATTGTTGTTCTAAAATATGATCATGATGCCCTCATGTCCGTATTTTATTTTAGCGACACCTCTACCCCTAAACATGTGGTCATGATTATTCCGGCTTTCGCTCGAGGACAAGCAAGGTCTAAGCTTGGGAGAGTTGATATGTCCATTTTGCATCATGCTTTTATGTTGATATTTATTGTTTTATCGGCTGTTATTACAATTCTCGTGCCTTTTCTCTCTTGTTTTACAAGATTTACATAAAGAGGGAGAATGCTGGCAGCTGGAATTCTGGACCGGGAAGGAGCAAATCTGATATACCTATTCTGAAGAACTCCAAATGTCCTGAAACTTTACGGACAATTATTTTGGAATATATAGAAAACATTGGACAAAGAAAGACCAAAAGGGGAGTTGGCCACAAGCCTGGGGGCACGCCCTACCCCCAGGGCACGCCCCCTAAGCTTGTGGGCCCCATGGTCAGCCTCCGGTGCCCATCTTCTTCTATATGAAGGGTTTTGACCTAGAAAAATGATAGGAAGGCTTTCGGGAAAAAGCGTCGCCGTCTCGAGGCCGAACCTGGGCAGAAGCAATCTAGGGCTCCGGTGGAGCGATTCTGCCGGAGAAACTTCCCTCCGTGAGGGGGAAATCCAAGCCATCGTCATCATCAACGATTCTCCCATCATGGTAGGACCAATCTTCATCAACATCTTCACCAGCACCATCTCATCTCAAACCCTAGTTCATCTCTTGTATTCAATCTTTGTCTCAAAACCTCATATTGGTACATGTAGGTTGCTAGTACTATTGATTACTCCTTGTAGTTGATGCTAGTTGGTTTATTTGGTGGAAGATCATATGTTCAGATCCTTAATGATTTCAATACCCCTATGATCTTGAACATGAACATGCTTTTTGAGTAGTTATTTTTGTTCCTGGGGACATGGGAGAAGTCTTGTCATAAGTAATCATGTGAATTTGGTATTCATTCGATATTTTGATGAGATGTATGTTGTCTTTCCTCTAGTGGTGTTATGTGAACGTCGACTACATGACACTTCATCATGATTTGGGCCTAGGGGAAGGCATTAGGAAGTAGCAAGTAGATGATGGGTTGCTAGAGTTATAGAAGCTTAAACCCTAGTTTATGCGTTGCTTCGTAAGGGGCTGATTGGGATCCACATGTTTAATGTCATGGTTAGATTTATCTTAATTCTTCTTTCATAGTTGCAGATGCTTGCGAGAGGGGTTAATCATAAGTGGAAGGCTTGCCCAAGTAAGGACAGCACCAATGCACCCACATACCAAATTATCAAAGAAGTGAAAGCGAATCATATGAGCATGATGAAAACTAACTTGATGATAATTCCCATGTGTCCTCGGGAGCGCTTTGCTTCATATATAAGAGTTTGTCCAGGCTTGTTATTTTCTATAAAAAGGATTGGGCCACCTTGTTGCACCTTTTTCGCATTTGTTACTTGTTGCATTTTACGAATTACCTTGCCACCAAACTATTTGTTACTGATAATTTCAGTGCTTGCAGAAATCACCTTGCTGAAAATCACTTGTCATTTCCTGCTGCTCCTTGTTGGGTCCGATACTCTTACTTGTCAAAAGGACTACGACTGATCCCCTATACTTGTGGGTCATCACCGGCTCATCAGATAGGTCGGTGGATAATTTCTCGGGACTCTTCTGGGTCTTGCGTTTACCAGCATGTTGAGTTTTCTTCAAAATAAAATTGGGTCCAAGTGAGCATCTCGATGCGAAAACTTTACTTTCTGACGGCTCGTCCGTTGTCTTCAGGAAAATAGTTTCCGAGTTTGATGAAATTGAAATTACCTCAATATTGCTGGCTCTACTGGTCTCGGTGTTATCCTGAGAAGGAGGAGCGTCAGCAAGTTTAATAAAGAGATGGCCTAGTGAGTCGACCTCTACCTCAGATCTACTTCAGCAGCCGCCTCGTTGGCATCAGCCGGCTCATCTGCTTGCTCAACAGGAGGAGGAGCAGTCTTTCGAGTCTTCTTTTTCCAAAACCTGGAGTCCTCCTGCAAAAATGACGAGCCGAAAATTAAGCTTAAGACAACAAATAAGCCAAACAGAATGAGGAAGAAAGCACAAATACACTTACTTGAGGGACATGATTGGTCAGGCAGAAGGGAGCCAACCCGGCATTGTTACACTTTTCCTGGGGCTCCCCTAGCAGTTTTTTTCTGGCCTTATTAACTTCATCTTCTAACAAATTGACCTGAATGAAGCTTGCACATCTACCGCGTCATTTGTGTAATTGCACATCAACTTGCCCCCAAGCTAAGGGGCTGGATCCGCTAGCTTATCTAGTACCGGGTCAGATCAATCCCGGTGAGGCCATTGTCCATCAAAGCTCTCAACTTAGAATAAAAAGCGGCAAGTTGTTTCCGCTCCTAGTCTGACGGCCAACCCGGAAAAGCAATCGATGCATTGAGCCGGTCCAGTCTGTAACCCAACAGGAGTTTTTCACCATGAGGACCAGTATTCCTGCAATAAACCAGGTTATGTTCCGGCCCTTGGGATGACTCACCGGCTTGGCTTTGAAAAAGGGACTGATCTTCCGCCTTTGAATAGAAATTCCACCAAGTTCTATACTAGGACCGTCTTTAAACTCAGTCTGGTGGTTGATATAGAAGAATTCTCAGAAGAGAGGGACAGTTGGCTCCATGTGGAGATATACTTCGCAAAAAACTTGAAACTGACAGAGATTGATGACTGGGTTTGGACCAAGATCCTAGGGCTGGAGGTCATAGAAATTGAGAACATCACAGAAGAATTTTGACCCGGACATACAAAACCCCCTCTAAAGATGGTCTACAAAGACGACAACTTCTTCTGGCTCAGGCTGGGGGTACTCTCTTCTTTAGGCGCACGCCAACCAATTTTTTCTTGAGCCGGCTAGAGGCCTTGCCCCACGAGTTCATTCAACATGAGGGTTGAGACATGGGATCTAACCCAGTTGCAGGCTTTGTCAGTCTTAGCCATGATGGTTCTGAAGGAAATATGCCCTAGAGGCAATAATAAAGTTATTATTTATTTCCTTATTTCATGATAAATGTTTATTATTCATGCTAGAATTGTATTAACCGAAAACTTAGTACATGTGTGAATACATAGACAAAACATAATGTCCCTAGTATGCCTCTACATGACTAGCTCGTATATCAAAGATGGTTATGTTCCTAACCATAGACATGTGTTGTCATTTGATGAACAGTATCAAATCATTAGGAGAATGATGTGATGGACATGACCCATCCGTTAGCTTAGCATTCTGACCGTTATAGTTTCATTGCTACTTCTCTCTTCATGACTTATACATGTTCCTCAAATTATGAGATTATGCAACTCCCGAATACCGGAGGAACACTTTGTGTGCTACCAAACATCACAACGTAATTGGGTGATTATAAAGGTGCTCTACAGGTGTCTCCGAAGGTGTTTGTTGGGTTGGCACAGATCGAGATTAGGATTTTTCACTCTGTGTTTCGGAGAGGTATCTCTGTGCCCTCTCGATAATACTCATCACAATAAGCCTTGCAAGCATTGTGACTAATGAGTTAGTTGCGGGATGAAGTATTACGAAACGAGTAAAGAGACTTGTCGGTAATGAGATTGAACTAGGTATGATGATACCGACGATCGAATCTCGGGCAAGTAACATACCGATGACAAAGGGAACAACATATGTTGTTATGCGGTTTGACCGATAAAGATCTTCGTAGAATATGTAGGAACCAATATGAGGACCCACGTTCCGCTATTGGTCATTGACCGTTAGTGAGTCTTGGTCATGTCTACATAGTTCTCAAACCCGTAGGGTCCGCACGCGTAACGTTCGATGACGATCGGTATTATGAGTTTATTTGTTTTGATGTACCGAAGGTTGTTCGGAGTCACGGGTGTGATCACGGACATGACGAGGAGTCTCGAAATGGTCGATACATAAAGATTGATATATTGGAAGGCTATGTTTGGACACCAGAAAGGTTGCGAGTGGTTCAGGCATTTTTCTGGAGTACCGGGAGGTTACCGGAACCCCCCGGGGAGTTAATGGGCCTTAATAGGACATGGTGGAAGAGAGGAGAAGGCGGACAAGGTGCCCCCCCAAGCCCAATCCAAATTAGGAGGGGGACGGCCCCCCTTCCTTTTCCCCCTCTCCCTCTTCCTTCTTCTCCTACTCCAGCTAGGGAAGGGGGAAACCTACTCCTACTGGGAGTAGGACTCCCGCTTGGGCATGCCATAGAGAGGGCCGACCCTCCCCTCCTCCACTCCATTATATACGGGGGAGGGGCCACCCCATAGACACACAAGTTGATTGTTTAGCCGTGCGCAGTGCCCCCCTCCACAGATTTCCACCTCGGTCATATTGTTGTAGTGCTTAGGCAAAGCCCTGCATCAATAACTTCATCATCACTGTCATCATGCCGTCGTGCTGACGAAACTCTCCCTCGACCTCAGCTAGATCTAGATTTCATGGGACGTCACCGAGCTGCATGTGTGCAGATCGCGGAGGTGTCATACCTTCGGTGCTAGGATCGGTCGGATCGTGAAGACGTACGACTACATCAACCGCGTTGTCATAATGCTTCTGCTTTCGGTCTACGAGGGTACATAGACAACACTCTCCCCTCTTGTTTCTATGCATCACCTAGATAGATCTTGCATGATCGTAGGAAAATTTTGAAATTACCGCGTTCCCCAACAGTGGCATCCGAGCCAGGTATATGTGTAGATGTTATATGCACGAGTAGAGTTGTGGGAGATAATAGTCATACTGCTTACCGGCATGTCATACTTTGATTCGGTGGTATTGTTGGATGAAGCGGCTCAGACCGACATTATGTGTACGCTTACGCAAGACTGGTTCTACTGACGTGCTTCGCACACAGGTGGCTAGTGAGTGTCTGTTTCTCCAACTTTAGTTGAATCAAGTGTGGCTACGCCCGGTCCTTGTTGAAGGTTAAAACAACACACTTGACGAAAAATCATTGAGGTTTTGATGCATAGGTAAGAACGGTTCTTGCTAAGCCCATAGCAGCCACGTAAAACTTGCAAGAACAAAGTAGAGGACGTCTAACTTGTTTTTGCAGGGCATGTTGTGATGTAATATGGTCAAGACGTGATGATATATAAATTGTTGTATGATATGATCATGTTTTGTAGAAGTTATCGGCAACTGGCAGGAGCCATATGGTTGTAGCTTTATTGTATGAAATGCAATTGCCATGTAATTGTTTTACTTTATCACTAAGCGGTAGCGATAGTCGTAGTAACAATAGTTGGCGAGACAACAACGATGCTATGATGGAGATTAAGGTTTCGCGCCGGTGACGATGGAGATCATGATGATGCTTCGGTGATGGAGATCATGAGCACAAGATGATGATGGCCATATCGATTTTGATTGCATGTGATGTTTATCTTTTATGCATCTTATTTTTCTTAGTAGGGCGGTAGCATTATAAGATGATACCTTACTAAATTTCAAGGTATAAGTGTTCTCCCTGAGTATGCACCATTGCTATAGTTCTTCATGCTGAGACACCACGTGATGATCGGGTGTGATAAGCTCTATGTTCACATACAATGAGTGCAAGCCAGTTTTGCACACGCAGAATACTCGGGTTAAACTTGACGAGCCTAGCATATGCAGATATGGCCTCAGAACACTAGAGACAGAAAGGTCGAGCGTGAATCATATAGTCGATATGATCAACATAGTGATGTTCACCATTGAAAACTACTCCATCTCACGTGATGATCAGACAAGGTTTAGTTGATTTGGATCACGTGATCATTTAGATGACTAGAGGGATGTCTATCTAAGTGGTAGTTCTTAAGTAATATGGTTAATTGAACTTTAATTTATCATGAACTTAGTCCTAGTATTTTGCAAATTATATTGTAGATCAATAGCTCGTGTTATAGCTTCTCTATCTTTTTTATTGAAAGATGATAGTAGCAATGATGCGGACTAGGTTCGTGATCTGAGGTGTATCCTCATTATTGCATAGAAGAATTATGTCCTTGATGCACCGCTAGGTGACAGACCTATTGTAGGAGCAGATGCAGACATTATGAATGTTTGGCTAGCTTAATATGATGACTACTTGATAGTTTAGTGCACCATACTTTACGGCTTAGAACCGGGACTTCAAAAACGTTTCTGAAATGTCACGGAGCATATGAGATGTTCCAAGAGCTGAAATTGGTATTTCAGACTCATGCCCGTGCCAAGAGGTATGAGACCTCCGACAAGTACTTCGCCTAAAAGATGGAGGAGAAATGCTCAAGTAGTGAGCATGTACTCAGAATGTCTGGGACTACAATCACTTGAATCAAGTGGGACTCAATCTTCCAGATAAGATAGTGATTGACAAAGTTCTCTAGTCACCATCACCAAGTTACTCGAACTTCGTGATGAACTATAGTATGCAAGGGATAACGAAAATGATTCCTGAGCTCTTTGTGATGCTGAAATTGACGAAGGTAGAAATTAAGAAAGAGCATCAAGTGTTGATGATTAAACAAGACCACTAGTTTGAAGAAAAGGGCAAAGGTAAAGAAAGGGAACTTCAAGAAGAATGGCAAGCAAGTTGTCACTCCCGTAAACAAGCCCAAAGTTGGACCCAAGCCTGAAACTAAGTGCTTCCACTGCAAAGGAAATGGTCATTGGAAGCGGAGTTACCCCAAACATTTGGCGGATAAGTAGGATGGCAAAGTGAATAAAGGTATATTTGATATACAGGTTATTGATGTGTACCTTACTAGTGTTCATAGTAGCCCCTCGGTATTTGATGCTTGTTCGGTTGCTAAGATTAGTAACTCAAAATAGGAGTTGCAGAATAAATAGAGACTAGTTGAGGGTGAAGTGACGATGTATGTTGGAAGTGGTTCCAAGATTGATATGATCATGATCGCACACTCCCTATACTTTCGGTATCAATGTTTAACCTAAATAAATATTATTTGGTGTTTGCGTTGAGCATGAATATGATTAGATCATGTTTATTGCAATATGGTTATTCATTTAAGACAGAGAACAATTGTTATTCTATTTACATGAATAAAAACTTATATGGTCATACACCCAATATTGATGGTTTATTGAATCTCGATCGTGGTAATACACATATTCATAATATTGATGCCAAAAGATGTAAAGTTGATAATGATAGTGCAACTTAATTGTGGCACTGCTGTTTGGGTCATATCGGTATAAAGCGCATGAAGAAACTCCATAAAGATGGGCTTTTGGAATCACTTGATTATGAATCATTTGATACTTGCGAACTGTGCCTTATAGGCAAGATGACTAAAACTCCGTTCTCCGGAACAATGGAACGAGCTAATGACTTATTGGAAATAATACATACCGATGTATGCGGTCCGATGAGTGTTGAGGCGTGTGGTAGGTATCATTATTTTCCGACCTTCACAAAATGATTTGAGCAGATATGGGTATATCTACTTAATGAAACATAAGTCTGAAACATTTGAAAAGTTCTAAGGATTTCAGAGTGAAGTGGAGAATCATTGTAACAAGAAAATAAAGTTTCTACGATCTGATCGTGGAGGACAATACTTGAGTTACGAGTTTGACCTTCATTTAAAACAATGTGGAATAGTTTCACAGCTCGCACCACCTAGAACACCACAGCGTAATGGTGTGTCCGAACGTCGTAACCACACTTTATTGGATATGGTGCGATCTATGATGTCTCTTACCGATTTACCACTATCGTCTTGGCGCTATGCATTAGAGACAACCGCATTCACGTTAAACAGGGCACCATCAAAATCCGTTGAGACGACGCCTTATGAACTATGGTTTGGCGAGAAACCAAAGTTTTCGTTTCTTAAAGTTTGGCGCTGCGATGCTTATGTGAAAAAGCCTCAACCTGATAAGCTTGAACCCAAATCAGAGAAGTGCGTCTTCATAGGATACCCAAAGGAAACTGTTGGGTACACCTTCTATCACAGGTCCGAAGGCAAGATATTCGTTGCTCAGAATGGATCCGTTCTAGAGACAGAGTTTCTCTCGAAAGCAGTGAGTGGGAGGAAAGTAGAGCTTGATGAGGTAATTGTACCTTCTCCTGAATTGGAAAGTAGTTCATCTCAGAAATTAGTTCCAGTGATTCCTACACCAATTAGTGAGGAAGCTAATGATGATGATCATGAAAATTCAGATCAAGTTACTACAGAACCTCATAGGTCTTCCAGAGTATGGCCCGCACCAGAGTGGTATGGTAATCCTATTCTACAAGTCATGTTACTAGACCATGATGAACCTACAAACTATGAGGAAGCGATGATGATCCCAGATTCCACGAAATGGCCTGAGGCCATGAAATCTGAGATGGGATCCATGTATGAGAACAAAGTGTGACTTTGGTGGACTTGCCTGATGATCAGCAAGCCATATTAAATTAATGGATCTTCAAGAGGAAGACGGACACTAATAGTAGTTTTACTATCTATAAAGCTCGACTTATCGCCAAAAGGCTTTCAACAAGTTCAAGGTGTTGACTACAATAAGATTTTCTCTACTATAGTGATACTTAAATCCGTCTGAATCATGTTAGCAGTTGCCATATTTTATGAAATTTGGCAAATGGATGTCAAAATTGCATTCCTTAAATGGATATTTCTTAAAGAAGAGTTGTATATGATGCAACCAGAAGGTTTTGTCAATCCTAAAGGTACTAACAAGGTGTGCAAGCTCCAGCGATCCATCTATGGACTGGTGCAAGCATCTCGGAGTTGGAATATACGCTTTGATGAGTTGATCAAAGCATATAGTTTTATATAGACTTGCGGTGAAGCCTGTATTTACAAGAAAGTGAGTGGGAGCACTACAGCCTTTTGATAAAGTTTATGTGAATGACATATTGTTGATCGTAAATGATGTAGAATTCTCTAGAAAGCATAAAGGAGAGTTTGAAAGGAGTTTTTCAAAGAAAGACCTCGGTGAAGTTTCTTATATATTGGGCATCAAGATCTATAGAGATAGATCAAGACGCTTGATAAGATTTTTCAATGAATTTAGACCTTGAGAAGTTTTTTGAAAGAGTTCAAAATAGATCAGTCAAAGAAGAAGTTCTTGCCTGTATTACAAGGTGTAAAGTTGAGTAAGACTCAAAGCCCGACCACAGCACATGATAGAAAGAGAATGAAAGTCATTCCCTATGCCACAGTCATAGGTTCTATAAAGTATGATGTGCTATGTACCAGACCTATTGTGCACCTTGCCATGAGTTTGGCAAGGGGGTACGATAGTGACCTAAGAGTAGATCACTAGACAGTGGTCAAAATTATCCTTAGTGAGGACTAAGGAAATATTTCTCGGTTATGGAGGTGATAAAGAGTTCGTCGTAAAGAGTTACGTTGATGCAAGCTTTACACCGATCCAGATGGCTCTAAGTCTCAATCTGCATACATATTGAAAGTGGGAGCAATTAGCTAGAGTAGCTCCATGCAAAGCATTGTAGACAAAGAATATTTGCAAAATACATACTGCTCTGAATGTGACTGACCCATTGACTAAACCTCTATCACGAGCAAAACATGATCACACCTTAGTACTCTTTGGGTGTTAATAACATAGCGATGTGAACTAGATTATTTACTCTAGTAAACCCTTTGGGTGTTGGTCACATGGCGATGTGAACTATGGGTGTTAATCACATACAGATGTGAACTATTGGTGTTAAATCACCTGGCGATGTGAACTAGATTATTGACTATAGTGCAAGTGGGACACTGAAGGAAATATGCCCTATAGGCAATAATAAAGTTATTACTTATTTCCTTATTTCATGATAAATGTTTATTATTCATGCTAGAATTGTATTAACCGGAAACTTAGTACATGTGTGAATACATAGACAAAACATATTGTCCCTAGTATGCCTCTACTTGACTAGCTCGTTTATCAAAGATGGTTATGTTTCCTAACCATAGACATGTGTTGACATGACCCATCCGTTATCTTAGCATTATGATCGTTACAGTTTCATTGCCACTTCTCTCTTCATGACTTATACATGTTCCTCAGACTATGAGATTATGCAACTCCTGAATACCGGAGGAACACTTTGTGTGCTACCAAACGTCATAACGTAATTGGGTGATTATAAAGGTGCTCTAAAGGTGTCTCTGAAGGTGTTTGTTGGGTTGGCATAGATCGAGATTAGGATTTGTCACTCTGTGTTTCGGAGAGGAATCTCTGGGCCCTCTCGGTAATACTCATCACTATAAGCCTTGCAAGCATTGTGACTAATGAGTTAATTGCGGGATGAAGTATTACGGAACGAGTAAAGAGACGTGCCGATAATGGGATTGAACCAGGTATGATGATATCGATGATCGAATCTCGGGCAAGTAACATACCGATGACAAAGGGAACAACGTGTGTTGTTATGCGGTTTAACCAATAAAGATCATCGTATAATATCTAGGAACCAATATGAGCATCCAGGTTCCACTATTGGCCATTGACTGGAAGTGAGTCTCGGTCATGTCTACATAGTTCTCGAACCCGTAGGGTCCGCACGCTTAATGTTCGATGACGATTGGTATTATGAGTTTATGTGTTTTGATGTACCGAAGGTTGTTCAGAGTCACGGATGTGATCACGGACATGACGAGGAGTCTCGAAATGGTCGAGACATAAAGATTGATATATTGGAAGGCCATGTTTGGACACCGGAAAGGTTCCGAGTGGTTCGGTTATTTTTTCGGAGTACCGAGAGGTTACCGGAACCCCCCGGGGAGTTAATGGGCCTTAATGGGCCATGGCGGAAGAGAGGAGAAGGCGGCCAAGGTGGGGGCACCCCCCCGCCCCAAGCCCAACCCGAATTGGGAGGGGGGCCGGCCCCCCTTTCCTTCTCTCCCTCTCCCTCTTCCTTCTTCTCCTACTCCAACTAGGGAAGGGGGGAAACCTACTCCTTCTGGGAGTAGTACTCCCCCCCTTGGGCGCGCCATAGAGAGGGCCGGCCCTCCCCTCCTCCACTCCTTTATATACGGGGGAGGGGGGCACCCAATAGACACACAAGTTGATTGTTTATCCGTGTGCGGTGCCCCCCTCCACAGATTTCCACCTCGGTCATATCGTTGTAGTGCTTAGGCGAAGCCCTGCGTCGATAACTTCGTCATCACGCCTTCGTGCTGACGAAACTCTCCCTCGACCTCAGCTGTATCTAGAGTTCGTGGGAGGTCACCGAGCTAAACGTGTGCAGATCACGGAGGTGCCATACCTTCAGTGCTAGGATCGGTCGGATCGTGAAGACGTACGACTACATCAACTGCGTTGTCATAACGCTTCCGCTTTCGGTCTACGAGGGTACGTAGACAACACTCTTCCCTCTTGTTTCTATGCATCACCTAGATAGATCTTGCATGATCGTAGGAAAATTTTGAAATTACCGCGTTCCCCAACAGGTTCACTCAAGGTTAAACTACGAGGTAAAAATAATAACCATAAGCCGACACATTATATCCATGGGTGGCAAGTCAACATGCTATTCAAAATCTATGGAAAGCACGAATAAGCCGATGAGTCAATGAGTCGGTGTCAGTTATTTAGTGGCTCTATTTTAACTACCAAGTGTTGAGCTACTTACGAACAAGAATCCAATGGAGCAACTACATTTACAGATCTAAAAAATACTTCAAAAAGGAAAAAATTAAAAACCTAAAGACGAGTGGATACGCGAGTTCGTTTGTCAAGGGGGGTTTGAGAGCAGTACAAAGATTCAGGATAGAGCAATGGCACCGCATGTGACGCCTGGATACTTAAGCTACAGTAACCCCCCTACGAATGATGCCACGTCACCGCGATTACTGATGGTAACCTCGCGATGATCCAATCACGTTCGAATTCCAATTCCAGAATTAAGTCAAACAGCAAAAGTTTTCAAACATAAAAACTAAAATGTTCAAAGTGTGACAAATATTCTCTGGTTATTTTTCATGTTGAAACCTATATTTTAAAATGTGTTTTAATGCCCTAAAATAAATAAAACAGGGGCTAAAACTATTATTAAATGCTTTTAATTGAGTATTAAACAAATGCAAACTACTTTTTTTAATGTGCCAAATTATATGTGGCAGTAGCCTATTTTATAATATTATTTTAGGTGCAAGTCTTCTATTTAATATAACTAGTTTTGTTTTAAAAAGTGTAGGAAAAGAGGAAAGCTTTTAAAAGAAAAAAACAAAAGTAAAAAAACAAATAGAAAAGGCCCCTGCCCCCGGGGCCTGACCCCCCTGGGGCTAAGCCCCACAAGCCAGCCGGCCCAGCCCACTCCTCCCCTGTCGTCTTCCCCGCCCTGTTCGACCGACCGAGCGCCCGCGCCCGTCGGCCGTAGCCCGACCACCTCGTCGTTCCCGCCGCCGACGTGATAAGATTGCCACCCCCACCGACGCCTCGAACTCTTCCCCCACTCGCCCACTTGCCCCCTCTCGCTCGCCTCTGCGCCTCCCCTTCCCCAAATCCACCTCTCCCCTCTCCTCTCGCTCGATCCCGAGCACGCCCGTCGCCATGGCCCCGTCCTTGCCACGTCCACCGTCGCCACCGCGCCTCGTCCCCGTGACAGATCGGTTCTCCGGCCCTCGCTACGTCCTCCCCGACCACCTGCTCGAGCCGGGACTCCCTGCATCACCCCCCCAACGCCGTTGCCTTCTTCCTCGGGTCACCGCCATCTTCTTCGACTCCGGCGACTGCTGCTGCTACTAAGCCTCTCACGGGCCTTTCTTGGCCGCACGGTGAGCTCCTCCCTTCCTCCCTTCCTCTCCTCCCACCATGCTTTTCGCCGTAGCTAGCTCGCCCGCAAGCCGAGCTCTGCCGTCCGCCATTGCCATCGTAGGGTTTGCCTTCGAGCTCCTCCGCTCGAGCCAGGAGCTCCGACGAGCTCCTGGAGCGCCATAGACCTCGCCTAGCCCTTTTCTTCGCTCGCACGCGCTCTGTAGCGCCGGTCCCGAACTCTGGCTGAACGTGCCGCCCGCCGCCGTCGATGTAGGGCTCCATTCCGGTCAAGTTAGACTGTCGTAGATCGATGCGGCGTCGGATGCCCGATCGAATGCGCCTTGCCGCATCCCTCCCCGTGCCCCGTAGCGTTTTTCCAGCGAAGTCCGGCGATGCTCCACCGTGGAAATGGTCGTCGGTGCATCTCCGGCGCCGCCGGCCGATGTGGCCCTTCGGGCCCCACCTCACAGCCACTGACTGCGGGCCCCACGGGCCCTAGATGACTGGGTTGACCCAGTCAACTGCTACTGGGCACCCGTGGGCCACTAACGTGTGGGTCCCGCGTGTAATTAATCTGATTTGAAGTTAAAAGTTCAATTAGTAAAAAGATTAGTCTAATGTCTCACTGACATATTGGGCTCGCACCCCTAATTAGTTTAGTTAGATTAGTTAATTCACTGTTATAGCCACTCTCACTGACCAGTGGGTCCCGCTGGACCCACAGGTTAGGTTTGACCTGGTCAGCCGACCAGCTGACTGCTGACGTCATCCTCTAGTCATGCTGACGTCGTAATTCCATTTCTGTTAATTTAGATAATTCCAGAAAATGTTTTAATCTTTGAAAATTCGTAGAAAATAAACCGTAGCTCGGATGAAAAAGTTTTATACATGAAAGTTGCTTAGAACAACGAGACGAATCCGAATACGCAGTCCGTTCATCTGTCACACGTCCCTAGCATAGCAAACTTTGAACTTTCCCCCTCCGGTTCATCTGTCTGACAAACGTCTGGAACTGGGAAAACTTTCCCGGATGTTTCCCCCTTCGCCAGTATCGCCTAGCACCGCATTAGAACACTTCTATCCCGCTTGTTGTCTTGTTATGCTTATGTTTGTGTGTATTTACTATTTCTTCCCCCTCTTCTCTCCGGTAGACCCCGAGACCGCTGCTGATGTCCCTGTGATTGACTACGTCATCGATGACCCTCCTTCTTGTTTGAGTAACCAGGCAAGCCCCCCCTTTAATCATACCGATATCGCCCATTCTATACTCTCATGCTTGCATTAGATTTTGCTACTGTTATTGTTTACTCCTATTCTGATGCATAGCCTGCTTTTGTAACCTGCTCATTGTACCTTACCTGCTTACCCTAAACTGCTTAGTATAGGTTGGTTAGTGATCCATCAGTGACCCCCACATTGTCCTTGTTGCCCCTGCTTCATCATCGACGACTCGATCAACGTGATCGACGACCAGAGCCCGACACCTCACATCACATCATGCCCCTTTAGTTGCTCGACTCTACAGAGCTACTATCGGGTGCCGAGGGTGATCCCTCATAATGCACCCCTGATGATAATTCTGTAGTGTAGCTATTCGGTCGTGGTCATCGAGGATGATTTCCTCTTTCACCATTCGTGATACGGCTCTCTCGTTCAACACCTCAAGTGTGAACCTCGAGGGTGGTCCTTCTTATGTTCACCTTGATGATTACATTGAGTGGAATCCATCGGGGGTGATTCCTCGGGTTTTCCCCTTGATGTTTGGACACACAGTTATGAAGGAAATATTCCCTAGAGGCAATAATAAAGTTATTATTTATTTCCTTATTTCATGATAAATGTTTATTATTCATGCTAGAATTGTATTAACCGGAAACATAATACATGTGTGAATACATAGACAAACAAAGTGTCACTAGTATGCCTCTACTTGACTAGCTCGTTAATCAAAGATGGTTATGTTTCCTGACCATGAACAATGAGTTGTTATTTGAGTAACGAGGTCACATCATTAGTTGAATGATCTGATTGACATGACCCATTCCATTAGCTTAGCACCTGATCGTTTAGTATGTTGCTATTGCTTTCTTCATGACTTATACATGTTCCTATGACTATGAGATTATGCAACTCCCGTTTACCGGAGGAACACTTTGGGTACTACCAAACGTCACAACGTAACTGGGTGATTATAAAGGAGTACTACAGGTGTCTCCAATGGTCGATGTTGGGTTGGCATATTTCGAGATTAGGATTTGTCACTCCGATTGTTGGAGAGGTATCTCTGGGCCCTCTCGGTAATACACATCACATAAGCCTTGCAAGCATTACAACTAATATGGTAGTTGTGAGATGATGTATTACGGAACGAGTAAAGAGACTTGCCGGTAACGAGATTGAACTAGGTATTGGATACCGACGATCGAATCTCGGGCAAGTAACATACCGATGACAAAGGGAACAACGTATGTTGTTATGCGGTCTGACCGATAAAGATCTTCGTAGAATATGTAGGAGCCAATATGGGCATCCAGGTCCCGCTATTGGTTATTGACCGGAGACGTGTCTCGGTCATGTCTACATTGTTCTTGAACCCGTAGGGTCCGCACGCTTAAGGTTACGATGACAGTTATATTATGAGTTTATGCATTTTGATGTACCGAAGGTTGTTCGGAGTCCCGGATGTGATCACGAACATGACGAGGAGTCTCGAAATGGTCGAGACGTAAAGATTGATATATTGGAAGCCTATATTTGGATATCGGAAGTGTTCCGGGTGAAATCGGGATTTTACCGGAATACCGAGAGGGTTACCGGAACCCCCCGGGAGCTATTTGGGCCATAGTGGGCCTTAGTGGAAAAGAGAAGGGGCTGCCCTAGATGGGCTGCGCGCCACCCCCTTCCCCTAGTCCTATTAGGACTAGGAGAGGTGGCCGGCCCCCTCCTCCTCTTTTCCCCTCCGAGGAATCCTAGTTGGACTAGGATTGGAGGGGGAATCCTATTCCCAGAGGGAGTAGGACTCTCCTGCGCCTCCCCCCCTTGGCCGGCCAGCCTCCCCTCCTCTCCTCCTTTATATACGGAGGCAGGGGCACCTCTAAACACACAAGTTGACACAAGTTGATCCACGTGATCGATTCCTTAGCCGTGTGCGGTGCCCCCTGCCACCATATTCCTCGATAATACTGTAGCGGAGTTTAGGCGAAGCCCTGCTGCTGTAGTTCATCAAGATCGTCACCATGCCGTCGTGCTGACGAAACTCTTCCCTGACACTTTGCTGGATCGGAGTCCGGGGATCGTCATCGAGCTGAACGTGTGCTCGAACTCGGAGGTGCCGTAGTTTCGGTGCTTGATCGGTTGGATCGTGAAGACGTACGACTACTTCCTCTACCTCGTGTCATCGCTTCCGCAGTCGGTCTGCGTTGGGTACGTAGACAACACTCTCCTCTCGTTGCTATGCATCACATGATCCTGTGTGCGCGTAGGAAATTTTTTGAAATTACTACGAAATCCAACAGTGGCATCCGAGCCTAGGTTACTTATGTTGATGTTATATGCACGAGTAGAACACAAGTGAGTTGTGGACGATACAAGTCATACTGCCTACCAGCATGTCATATTTTGGTTCGGCGGTATTGTTGGACGAGACGACCCGGACCAACCTTACGCGTACGCTTACGCGAGACCGGTTCCCTCGACGTGCTTTGCACATAGATGGCTTGCGGGCGACTGTCTCTCCAACTTTAGTTGAACCGAGTATGGCTACGCCCGGTCCTTGAGAAGGTTAAAACGGAGTCTATTTGACAAACTATCGTTGTGGTTTTGATGCGTAGGTGAGATTGGTTCTTACTTAAGCCCGTAGCAGCCACGTAAAACATGCAACAACAAAGTAGAGGACGTCTAACTTGTTTTTGCAGGGCATGTTGTGATGTGATATGGTCAAGGCATGATGCTAAATTTTATTGTATGAGATGATCATGTTTTGTAACCGAGTTATCGGCAACTGGCTGGAGCCATATGGTTGTCGCTTTATTGTATGCAATGCAATCGCGATGTAATGCTTTACTTTATTACTAAACGGTAGTGATAGTCGTTGAAGCATAAGATTGGCGAGACGACAACGATGCTACGATGGAGATCAAGGTGTCGCGCCGGTGACGATGTTGATCATGACGGTGCTTCGGAGATGGAGATCACAAGCACAAGATGATGAAGGCCATATCATATCACTTATATTGATTGCATGTGATGTTTATCCTTTTTGGCATCTTATCTTGCTTTGATTGACGGTAGCATTATAAGATGATCTCTCACTAAATTATCAAGAAGTGTTCTCCCTGAGTATGCACCGTTGCCAAAGTTCGTCGTGCCCAGACACCACGTGATGATCGGGTGTGATAAGCTCTACGTCCATCTACAACGGGTACAAGCCAGTTTTGCACACGCAGAATACTCAGGTTAAACTTGACGAGCCTAGCATTTGCAGATATGGCCTCGGAACACGGAGACCGAAAGGTCGAGCGTGAATCATATAGTAGATATGATCAACATAATGATGTTCACCGATGAAACTACTCCATCTCACGTGATGATCGGACATGGTTTAGTTGATTTGGATCACGTGATCACTTAGAGGATTAGAGGGATGTCTATCTAAGTGGGAGTTCTTAAGTAATATGATTAAATTGAACTTAAATTTATCATGTACTTAGTCCTGGTAGTATTTTGCAAATCATGTTGTAGATCAATAGCTCGCGTTGTTGCTTCCCTGTGTTTATTTTGATATGTTCCTAGAGAAAATTGTGTTGAAAAATGTTAGTAGCAATGTTGCGGATTTGATCCGTGATCTGAGGTTAAATCCTCATTGCTGCACAGAAGAATTATGTCCTTAATGCACCGCTAGGTGACGGACCTATTGCAGGAGCAAATGCAGACGTTATGAACGTTTGGCTAGCTCAATATGATGACTACTTGATAGTTTAAGTGCACCATGCTTAACGGCTTAGAATCGGGACTTCAAAGACGTTTTGAATGTCATGGACCATATGAGATGTTCCAGGAGTTGAAGCTAATATTTCAAGCAAATACCCGAGTTGAGAGATATGAAGTCTCCAACAAGTTCTATAGCTAAAAGATGGAGGAGAATCGCTCAACTAGTGAGCATGTGCTCAGATTGTCTGAGTACTACAATCGCTTGAATCAAAGTAGGAGTTAATCTTCCAGATAAGATAGTGATTGACAGAATTCTCTAGTCACCATCACCAAGTTAGTAGAACTTCGTGATGAACTATGACATGCAAGGGATAACGGAAACGATTCCCAAGCTCTTCGTAATGCGGAAATTGACGAAGGTAGAAATCGAGAAAAACATCAAGTGTTGATGGTAGACAAGACCACTAGTTTCAAGAAAAGGGGCAGAAGGAAGAAGGGGAACTTCAAGAAGAACAGCAAGCAAGTTGCTGCTCAAGTGAAGAAGCCCAAGTCTGATCCTAAGCCTGAGACTAAGTGTTTCTACTGCAAAGGGACTGGTCACTGGAAGCGGATCTACCCCAAGTGATTGGCGGATAAGAAGGATGGCAAAGTGAACATAAGTATATTTGATATACATGTTATTGATGTGTACTTTACTAGTGTTTATCGCAAACCCTCAGTATTTGATACTAGTTCAGTTGCTAAGATTAGTAACTCGAAACGGGAGTTCCAGAATAAACAGAGACTAGTTAAGGGTGAAGTGACGATGTGTGTTGGAAGTGGTTCCAAGATTGATATGATCATCGTCACACACTCCCTATACTTTCGGGATTAGTGTTGAACCTAAATAAGTGTTATTTGGTGTTTGCGTTGAGCATGAATATGATTTGATCATGTTTATTGTAATACGATTATTCATTTAAGTAAGAGAATAAATTGTTGTTCTGTTTACATGAATAGAACCTTATATGGTTACACACCCAATGAAAATAGTTTGTTGGATCTCGATCGTAGTGATACACATAATCATTATATTGAAACCAAAAGATGCAAAGTTAATAATGATAAGTGCAACTTGTTTGTAGCACTTCCGTTTAGGTCATATTGGTGTAAAGCGCATGAAGAAACTCCATACTGATGGAATTTTGGAATCACTTGATTATGAATCACTTGATGCTTGCGAACTGTGCCTTTTGGGCAAGATGACTAAAACTCCGTTCTCCGGAACAATGGAACGAGCTACTGACTTATTGGAAATAATACATATTGATGTATGCGATCCAATGAGTGCTGATGCTCGTGGCAAGCATCGTTGTTTTCTGACCTTCACAAGATGATTTGAGCAGATATGGGTATATCTACTTGATGAAACATAAGTCTGAAATAGTTGAAAGGTTCAAAGAATTTCAGAGTGAAGTGGAAAAATCATCGTAACAAGAAAATAAAGTTTCTGCGATCTGATCGCGGAGACAAATATTTGAGTTACGAGTTTGGTCCTCAATTAAAACAATGTGGAATAGTTTCACAGCTCACGCCACCTGGAACACCACATCGTTATGGTGTGTCCGAACATCGTAACCGCACTTTATTTGATATAGTGCGATCTATGATATCTCTTTACCACTATCGTTTTGGGGTTATGCATTAAAGACAGCTGCATTCACGTTTTAAAATAGGGCACCATCTAAATCCGTTGAGACGACACTGTATGAACTATGGTTTAGCAGTAAACCTAACCTGTTGTTTCTTAAAGTTTGGGGCTGCGATGCTTATGTGAAAAAGTTTCATCCTGATAAGCTCGAACCCAAATCGGAGAAGTGCGTCTTCATACCCAAAGGAAATTGTTGGGTACACCTTCTATCACAGATCCGAAGGCAAGACATTCGTTGCTAAAATGGATCCTTTCCAGAGAAGGAGTTTCTCTCGAAAGAAGTGAGTGGGAGGAGAGTAGAACTTGATGAGGTAATTATACCTTCTCCCTTATTGGAAAGTAGTTCATCACAGAAATCAGTTCCAGTGATTCCTACACCAATAAGTGAGGAAGTTAATGATGATGATCATCAAACTTCAGATCAAGTTACTACCAAACCTCGTAGGTCTTCCAGAGTAAGATCCGCACCAGAGTGGTACGGTAATCATGTTCTGGAAGTCATGTTACTAGACCATGATGAACCTACGAACTATGAGGAAGCAATGATGAGCCCAGATTCCGCGAAATGGTTTGAGGCCATGAAATCTGAGATATGATCCATGTATGAGAACAAAGTTTGGACTTTGGTTGACTTGCCCGATGATCAGCAAGCAATTGAGAATAAATGGATCTTCAAGAGGAAGACAGACGCTGATAGTAGTGTTACTATCTACAAAGCTAGAATTGTCGCAAAAAGGTTTTCGACAAGTTCAAGGTGTTGACTACGATGAGATTTTCTCACTCGTATCTATGCTTAAGTCTGTCCGAATCATGTTAGCAATTGCCGCATTTTATGAAATCTGGCAAATGGATAAACAAAACTGCATTCCTTAATGGATTTATTAAAGAAGAGTTGTATATGATGCAACCAGAAGGTTTTGTCAATCCTAAAGGTACTAACAAAAATGTGCAAGCTCCAGCGATCCATCTATGGACTGGTGCAAGCCTCTCGGAGTTGGAATATACGCTTTGATGAGTTGATCAAAGCATATGGTTTTATACAGACTTTTTGAGAAGCCTGTATTTACAATAAAGTGAGTGGGAGCACTACAGCCTTTCTGATTAGTATATGTGAGTGACATATTGTTGATCAGAAATGATGTAGAATTTTTCTGCAAAGCATAAAGGAGTGTTTTAAAGGAGTTCTTTAAAAGGAAAAGACCTCAGTAAAAGCTACTTACATATTAAGCATCAAGATCTATTGAGATAGATCAAGACGCTTGATAAGATTTTCAATGAGTACATACCTTGGCAAGATTTTGAAATAGTTCAAAATGGAACAGTCAAAGAAAGAGTTCTTGCCTGTGTTGCAAAGGTATGAAATTGAGTAAGACTCAAATCCCGACCAGAACAGAAAATAGAAAAAAATGAAAAGTCATTCCCTGTGCCTCAGTCATAGGTTCTATAAAGTATGCTATGCTATGTACCAGACCTATTGTATACCTTACTCTGAATTTGGCAAGAGAGTACAATAGTGATCTAGGAGTAGATCACTGGACATTGGTCAAGAATATCCTTAGTAAGGACTAAGGAGATGTTTCTCGATTATGGAGGTGATAAAAGAGTTTGTTGTAAAAGTTACACTAAGTCTCAACCTGGATACATATTGAAAGTGGGAGCAATTAGCTGGAGTAGCTCTGTGCAGAGCATTGTTGACATAAATATTTGCAAAATACTTACGGATCTGAATGTGACAGACCCGTTGACTAAGATTCTCTCACAAGCAAAACATGATCGCACCTTAGTACTCCTTGGGTGTTAATCACATAGCGATGTGAACTAGATGACTGAATCTAGTAAAACCCTTTGGGTGTTGATCACATATCGATGTGAACTATGGGTGTTAATCACATGGTGATGTGAACTATTGCTGTTAAATCACATGGCGATGTGAACTAGATTATTGACTCTAGTGCAAGTGGGAGACTGAAGGAAATATGCCCTAGAGGCAATAATAAAGTTATTATTTATTTCCTTATTTCATGATAAATGTTTATTATTCATGCTAGAATTGTATTAACCGGAAACATAATACATGTGTGAATACATAGACAAACAAAGTGTCACTAGTATGCCTCTACTTGACTAGCTCGTTAATCAAAGATGGTTATGTTTCCTGACCATGAACAATGAGTTGTTATTTGAGTAACGAGGTCACATCATTAGTTGAATGATCTGATTGACATGACCCATTCCATTAGCTTAGCACCTGATCGTTTAGTATGTTGCTATTGCTTTCTTCATGACTTATACATGTTCCTATGACTATGAGATTATGCAACTCCCGTTTACCGGAGGAACACTTTGGGTACTACAAAACGTCACAACGTAACTGGGTGATTATAAAGGAGTACTACAGGTGTCTCCAATGGTCGATGTTGGGTTGGCATATTTCGAGATTAGGATTTGTCACTCCGATTGTTGGAGAGGTATCTCTGGGCCCTCTCGGTAATACACATCACATAAGCCTTGCAAGCATTACAACTAATATGGTAGTTGTGAGATGATGTATTACGGAACGAGTAAAGAGACTTGCCAGTAACGAGATTGAACTAGGTATTGGATACCGACGATCGAATCTCGGGCAAGTAACATACCGATGACAAAGGGAACAACGTATGTTGTTATGCGGTCTGACCGATAAAGATCTTCGTAGAATATGTAGGAGCCAATATGGGCATCCAGGTCCCGCTATTGGTTATTGACCGGAGACGTGTCTCGGTCATGTCTACATTGTTCTCGAACCCGTAGGGTCCGCACGCTTAAGGTTACGATGACAGTTATATTATGAGTTTATGCATTTTGATGTACCGAAGGTTGTTCGGAGTCCCGGATGTGATCACGGACATGACGAGGAGTCTCGAAATGGTCGAGACGTAAAGATTGATATATTGGAAGCCTATATTTGGATATCGGAAGTGTTCCGGGTGAAATCGGGATTTTACCAGAATACCGAGAGGGTTACCGGAACCCCCCGGGAGCTATTTGGGCCATAGTGGGCCTTAGTGGAAAAGAGAAGGGGCTACCCTAGATGGGCTGCGCGCCACCCCCTTCCCCTAGTCCTATTAGGACTAGGAGAGGTGGCCGGCCCCCTCCTCCTCTTTTCCCCTCCGAGGAATCCTAGTTGGACTAGGATTGGAGGGGGAATCCTATTCCCAGAGGGAGTAGGACTCTCCTGCGCCTCCCCCCCTTGGCCGGCCAGCCTCCCCTCCTCTCCTCCTTTATATACGGAGGCAGGGGCACCTCTAAACACACAAGTTGACACAAGTTGATCCATGTGATCGATTCCTTAGCCGTGTGCGGTGCCCCCTGCCACCATATTCCTCGATAATACTGTAGCGGAGTTTAGGCGAAGCCCTGCTGCTGTAGTTCATCAAGATCGTCACCACGCCGTCGTGCTGACGAAACTCTTCCCCGACACTTTGCTGGATCGGAGTCCGGGGATCGTCATCGAGCTGAACGTGTGCTCGAACTCGGAGGTGCCGTAGTTTCGGTGCTTGATCGGTTGGATCGTGAAGACGTACAACTACTTCCTCTACGTCGTGTCATCGCTTCCGCAGTCGGTCTGCGTTGGGTACGTAGACAACACTCTCCTCTCGTTGCTATGCATCACATGATCCTGTGTGCGCGTAGGAAAATTTTTGAAATTACTACGAAATCCAACAAGTTACCTTGACTTTACTTGAGACCTTTGATGAAGTCGGGTCGGCCCTGAGGGGTACCCGCGAGTTGATGTGAAAGTCGGGCGGGCCCGTAGAGCACCCGCGATTTTTCCACGTAGTACGGCCGGGCAGTTTGGGCCCTTGCCGTAAGTCCATGAGACGGGGCGATGGGGTCACCTTATCGTGAGTCTATGCTCATCTCCGCGAGCCCCCAATGCACTAACAGGTTTGGGTATTTGTTCTGAGTTGGCCTCTAGCCTTTACGCAATAACCACCACGCGAGAATAGATATGGGCCTCGACATCGTAGTATCAGCCAAAGCTTTGTTAGACGTCCAGTTCAGCATTGTGGCACAGTCGGATCATGCTGGCCATCCGAGGCGGTGCTGGTATCCACCCTGCACACAACGACCCGGAGTGTTGCGGGCGATGGGCCCAAGACCCCGGAGTGCTTAGGATGTAGACCGGCAGGGACCTCTCTTCTGAGCCTAGGTAGGGCTGCGATGTGTAGATCTTCCGAGGGAGGGCATTGACCCCAGAAAGGTGTGTCCGGCCAGAGTGATCGAGCGTGTTGGGTAACGTGGTGCACCCCTGCAGGGAAGATATATATTCGAATACCGTGTCCATGGTAATGGACGTTCAGACTTATATCCTGATCTTATATAACTAGAAATGGATACTTGAGATATGTGATGGATATGTGCATCCGGGATTTCTTTCTCGCAGGGAGTCGAGGAAGGATCTCTGGGTGTTGGTTCTACAACATGTTTGTTAAATATAAACTGCTACTCTTTACTCTTTTACATGCTGCAAGATGCTCGGAGCTGCTTGAAGATGCTCGTCTTTGATAGGCTAGGCCTTCCCCCTCTATTCTGGCATTCTACAGTTCAGTCCACAGATACAGCCCATCCATTTGATACCAATGCATACTTAGTATAGATCTGATGCTTGCGAGTACTTTGGATGAGTACTCACGGTTGCTTTGCTACCCCTTTTCCCCCTTCTTTCTTCTTTCCGGTTGATGCAACCAGATGGTGGATCCCTGGAGCCAGATGCCACCGCCGATGGATGCTACTACGTGGAGACCGTCGACGACTAGGAGTAGTGAGGAGGTCCCAGGCAGGAGGCCTTGCCTCTTCAATCGCATTGCTTTTGTGTTAGCCTTCTTAAGGCATCCTTGTTTAACTTATGTCTGTACTCAGATATTGATGCTTCCGCTGACTCTTGTGTATCGAGCTATGTATTCGAGCCCTCGAGGCCCCTGGCTTGTAATATAAAGCTTGTATTATTTTTGATTTCTGTCTAGAGTTGTGTTGTGATATCTTCCCGTGAGTCCCTGATCTTGATCATACACATTTGCGTGTATGATTAGTGTACGATTGAATCGGGGGCGTCACACCGCAGTAGCAGCTAAAACATCTACTCGAGTCATTCAGATGAATCTAGATCTACTAATGAGGGATGGTGATGAACTCCGACGAACTACGATGAACTACACAGAAGAATGGGGTGCTATAGATCTAAAGGGGAGAATCTTGGTGTACCTGAACATGGCGGGAGTGGCCGAAGCGTTTTTGGTAAGCTCCGGTGGCGGCTTAGACGGTGTTGAGGTCACTGTTGAGATGGCCGCAGAGCTTGGGGAGATGCGGTGGTGCTCCGGTCGCGAGAAGCCACGAGCGCAAGGAAGAAGACAAAGCTAGGGGTAGAAGCGGCAAAAGTAAATCCAAAGCCCCTCGTGTGTATTTATAAGATGGCGAGAAGGCGGAACGACAAGTGCAAAAACAGAGGCAACGCAGTAAATTTTGGGTGAAAAGGCGCCTTGATTTTCAGGCGTGGCAGATATGCCCAAAGATTCATTGTGACGTCACGTTCAAACTTCGTAAATTCAGGAAGGTGATGTCATGACAAGAGGAAGTAAGAAATGCCAAGTATAAAAGTATCATGAGCCGGCGGTCTCCTATGACCCGGCCGAAAGATAAGCCAAAGAAGCAACAGAGAGGTCCTCGTGTACCGAAGGATGACCCAGACTTAAGTTCGATGTGAAAGCTTAACATGGATAAATCCAAATTAACCTGGGGGCTAATGTTGGGGATATAACCCCCACAATATGACCCGGCCAGGTTAAGGCCTGGTTATCTAGTGGTGACTTGAAGAGCAGATTCATTATATGGACCACGATGACTATGAAGCTCAAGGCCCACAAGGCGACTCATGAAGCAGGCCGGCTTATGGCCCAGCACCTGGGAGGCCGGCTCATTAAGGATACAAAGGAATTTCCCTTACTTGGGTGGTAAGATAGGTAGGAAGTAGACTGGGACACGGGTTGTATTACAACCCAAACTCTGTTGTAAACCCAGGGCATCGACCTATACATAAAGGGGAGCTCCTGAGGTAGAAAAATTAAGTTACAAGCCCTCGAGTACTAGGTTAGCCAGGGTGCACCCTTGTAATCGAGATCCCAAGCAATAATCAATCAAACAGGAAGTAGGCTATTACCTCCACCCTGAGGCGCCGAACCTGGGTACCCGAGTCTCTCGATTCTGATCAACCCCGTTCAAACTACTACCTAGCAGCAATGCCTCACGACTAAGTCCTTTCTCAATGACATCTGTCGTGACAAAACCATGACACCATCCGAGTCTGACATGGCTCTCTAAGTCTGAGGTGCTGGCATCTCTCCACACCAAGATTCAGCTACTCCTCGTCGCTCATTGTACCATCTGAGGCTAATTTGAAGCGGCGTTATGCAGCATCATGTGTCGGTCCTTGACCAACAAGGAGATAGATGCCTCTCGCAAGAACCAAAAGAATGTTGATGCCTTGATAAGGGCATTGAGGCATCGTAGCGGCTCATGGATGAGCAAGCCACCGTTGCCACCAAAACAGGGCAGATAAATGGGGTACGGGCACACAATAGGAGGTCAATTGCCCATTGCGACTGCAGATGCTCTAATAAAGGGGCAAAAGAAACCATGACAAAACAAACACCAGAATAAAAGAGAAGAAATCAGACACAAAGCAGCATAAAAGACGATAAAAAGGATGACACAAACTCAAGCAGAATATATTTATCAGAAAAAGCATTGCAACTTGGCCGGCGCACTCCCTCATCGGCTCGAGAGTAGGTGGAACGATACAAAAACTATTGTATTAAAGTAGCACATAATGCCAAGAACTCAACAAATGTTAAGTAGCCCATAACGCGAGAAATTTTGATGGACTTTGCACACTATTGTGTATCACGTGAACATATCAGGTGATACGGTCTATCAGGTGATATAATGCTCCAATGGGTTATGGACTTATGGAGCGTTAGATCATGTTCGAATGGACATAATGAATGCTCACGTGATGGCCAGTTCCTCCACTACAAAGTATACAAACAAACCCTGGATTATGTTCTTGGCTGTTTTCCTACTACTAGTTTACCAGCTTCACTTACACTGAATGTGAAACAAAAGGACTCGGTTTCACCGTGCAAACACAATCAAAGCCAGTGTTCCTCTCAAGTCTTGCTATTGGGCCATCTCCATATAAAATTGTGACAGGTCCATTTTTTAACTGCGGCTAAAGTTCAACAAAATAAATCCACTAATTTCTTGGTTCCTTTATTCACTAAGTCTGGTTTGGTAGGTTAAGTCCATGAATTTTTATATTAACTTCAATTATGACAATCCTAGAACTACTATTAAACGAACTCTGTTCTAGTTGGTCCTCACATATGCTGCTAAATGAACATTCGGCAAATGTGAGGAAATCCAGGAATTCTTATATCTTCTAGGGGCCCTTTGATTCATAGTATTCTCAAAATGTACGAGTAGAAAAAAAATACAGGAATAGGGTAGCATGTTTTGATACCACAAGAAAATCAAAGGAATCCTACAAAGAGGTTTGAGTGGATGCAAATTTTCCTCCAAAATGCAGTACAAATGAATCCTATAAAAAATTTCCTAAGGATTCCAATCATACAAATCAAATGACCATGACAAGAAAAATTCCTAAGAGTCGAAATCCTCGAAAATGCGATACAATTCCTTTGTATCAAAGAAGCCCCTAATTGCTTCAAGCCTCACGCTCAACTAAGAATATAATCCAGGGTATACATGTATATTTGACAGTGGACGACCTGTCCATCACGTTTGCATTCATCATGCCCATTAGAGCATGATCTAAGAGCAACTCCAACGCGCCTGCCCATTTCGTCCGTGCGCATCTCTTTGGGTCGGTGTGGACAGAAAAGTTGGCCCAACGTGCTGACCCAAACGGACGTGCGTCCGCTTTTCGTCCGCCTGCCGACCCATTCCCGGCCCATTTTTGAGCCGGATTTGTGTCGGCGCAGACACGATACGGACGCGCACGCTCACCTTCTCCTCCTCCCTGGCCTGCCAGTCGGTGGCAGCCTCCACCATTTCCCTCCATTTTCCCCCAAGACCCTCCCACCCTCGCGCGCTCCCGCCTCTTGCCATGGACGACGACCTCGATGTGCCGGCCTCGGCTCCCTCGCTTTGTTCGGAATCACGACCGCCCCCTCGCAAAGGCAAGCCTCGCGCCCCCCGCAATACCGCCGCCGTGCCCAAGCCGAAGAAGAAGCTGGCACCCGAAGAGCGGGCAAGGGAGTCGGCAAAGAGAATGGGCCGGAGGCACGCGGAGGATGCGAGGACCATCGCAGCGGCCACCATCACCGCCGCCGCGCAGAAGGAGGCCACCAATGCTCGTGTCATGGCAGCAACGAGGGAGGCGCTAATTTTACTAGGGTTAAACCCTGGCCAGCACGGCCTCGTCAACGCCACTATGGCTGCGGCTAGCACCGGCTCATTTGCGTTCCCTCGGATGGTGTTGCCCGACCCGCCCCATGCGTCGATGACGCAGCCGACACCAGGCTTCCATGTCTACCCGCAGGCCTCCCGACTCACCGGGGAGTGCTCGCCCGAGGTAAGCGTGGTAGCGCCTTCCACGCTCAGACCCGCGCCCATCGACCTCAACGCCACACCGGTGGTTGGTGGCTCATCATCCGGAGGCGCGAGGAAACGCGCGCGACACATGCCAGCCGACGTGCTATCGGGCGCACGCAACCTGTTCGACAGAATGCCAGCCTCCGGCGACGATGACTACATGCAAAACATCATCTTCGAGGATGGCACGGTGGCCGCTGGCGGTGTTGCCGGTGCCGGCTATGATCCCGAAGAGACACAAAGCCAGAACAACTGAGGGCCGTTCACGCCGTCCACCTTTGATCAAGATCAGGTGGCCTTCATGCATGATCAGGTCGGCCTCGACCTGGACGGCTTCCCACTCGACCACGAGTTTCTGGAGGACTACTATGTGACACCGTCTTCGGTGAAGAGGGTGTTCAAGGGAGTGTCTGATCTTTACGGCATAGGATCGCTAAATGGATGGGGATAACTAGCTGCAAGCATCCGGAAAATGGAAAACAAGAGATTATGACCCGACAAGGAGGATGCTCACCGAAGCTTGCAATCTGAACATTCGTCGATCCACAACCCGCAATACTACCCCACACAACCACGCTCAACACTACAAAAAAAATACACTTCCGTGATGATACGTGTTTGTCATAGTAGGTCGCGTTTTTTGTCATGCATGTACATCCATGACAAATTTATGACAGAATCAAGATAGTCATAACTGTGCTGTCGTAGAAGTGTTCCATGACATTACCAAAATTATCATCACGGAAGTGTCCACTTCCATGACGTTAAATCGCGCATCACAGAAGTGCTTTCGTCAAGGGTGACCGACACGTGGCATCCACCGTAATGGAACGTTGTTAAGCTATCGGGTCGGGTTTTGGATCTGATAACCCGTTAACAGCCCCGACCAATGGGAAATTTCCATGTGTAAAATTCTGATTGGCCGAAGGGAACACCTGTCAGCTCGTCAGTGGGCCAGATGTCGCCCGTCCATTGGAGGAGACATGCCTATGGTACGTTGACACGTGGCTGGGCCCAACAGAGGCCCATATAGGTTAAAAAGGTCGGCCCAGTCAAAGGCCCGTAGAACTTAATCAGGTACTAGTGGGCCAGCCCAATAACAGCCGGCTTAATAAAGGCCCATTTACAGCCCGAAACCAGATCTGGCCCATTAATTGTTCGCCCAATATTTGGGCCCTTTACGGCCCGAAGCCAGATCTGGCCCGTTAATTATTCGCCCAATATTTGGGCCCATTTGCGGCCCGAAGCCAGATTTGGCCCGTTAATTGTTCGCCAAATATTCGGGCCCAACTACAGCCCAGTGACTTTTGGCCTGTTAGAGGCCTGATATAGACATGGGCCCATTTCTGCCCGGTGTGACTTTCGGCCTGGGAATGGCCCGTGCTGCCCATGGGCCATATATGGTCCGACGGGACATCGGGCCCACTAACGGCCCGTGCTAAAGGTGGCAACAGTTAAGCCCAACGCGACTTTGGGCCTGTTAAAGGCCTGTCGCGTAATTCGACCCGTTGATGCCTGTACTAAGCTTTTGGCCTCTTAAAGGCCCATGATATCAGTGGGCCAACTAAGGCCCGAGATATGTTTCAGCCTGCTAACGGCCCGTGAGCTAACTGGGCCCATAACGGCCCGGTCTACATTTCGGCCTGCTGAAGGCCCGTCGACGACTAGTGAAAACTGAGGCCCAACATGCATTTTGTCCTACTAAAGGCCCATGGTTTCATCTCGGCCGTAACATGCCAGTACAATATTCAGCCAGTTAATGGCCCAACGCTACCTGGGCCGAACTAAGCGTTGGGTCGACAAAAGGCCCAACTAAAATATAGGCCGGTGTAAGTTTGGGCCTGGCGCAATGTGTGAAGGCCCCAATCATTCGGGCCCAAGAAAGACGCGGGCCGGCCCAATTGTGGCCCGCTAAAAACCTGGCCCGTTATCATATGTTTCGGCCCAGTCGACTACATCTGATTTTTTTTCAGATAGCGAATGATGGCAGTAACTAGTAGGAATTAAGAACAAACCTACTCTACACAATAAAGAAATTACGGCATAGTAACTAAGAATAAACCTACACTATACAATAAAGGATTTAAGGTATATTACATCCACTGGGCATCGAAGTTCGCCACCAATGATCATAAAGAGCAACGAAGAAGCAGATTACAAAAACTGGGCACCATTGCAGCGTAATAATACTGAACCGAGACCACTTCCAAGACAGTTCAAGAAAGGTTAGCCTTGCGGGGGAACTGCTGCGCAAGCTGCTAAGCAAGGCTGTGAGACCGGCCTAGCATGTCGGTCATAGCTTCTAGGTGTAGCTGTTTAGCGATGAGGTTCTCATTGGTGTTCTCCGCAATCTTTCTTAGAGATAGGACTTCAAGTCGAAGTTGAGTTGCAGAATGCCTTTCTGCTAGAACATGGGACTGAACAAGTCGAACTGATTCAGACAACGAATTCTGTGAGCTTGTCTGACTGTTAGTCTCAAGTAACTTGAACACTGCATCAAGACAAGACTTGGGGTTGTCTCGCTATCTTCAAGATGTTTTGCCTTCTTTGCTGCAATATATGTTGGGTTTGTCTCACAGCCTTCAGCAGACTTGTGCATGCCATCAGGCATATCACCCTGAAACAAAGCAGAGAGATGACATGTTTTGCACATGTATAAACAAAGATGATAACTGTTTTGTCAATTCTATCCAATTTCAAATTAGAAAATAAAGAGTAAGTTCAAGATATCAATAGCATAATTTGGCATTGTTCATAATGCGGGGAGCTTCACCACACTACTGGATTACCATGTCAACATAACAAGCATAGCTGAAGGGCAAAGAAAATCATTGTATCTATTTTGGATAATGTGCATGGCATGTTGTTCATATCATCAGCCACATCAGTAAGATAAAACAGGAGATGACAAGGTGCAAACGTGGGCTGCTTCACCACACACTGGATTATTGTCACAGCCCTAGCTCAGTCCCGGTTGTCTTGTTTGATCCCCATGCTGCATCATGTTTAAATTCAAAAGAATTTGAAATGGGGATGACAAACTCTAGCACCAAAATTAAATCAAATAGGGTCAACCATAAATATTTTCAATGAACCCAGAATGCTTTTCAGAAAAGTCCATCATTTCTGAATTGGTTTAGAACCTCTGCCAAAAATGGTGCACATTTTATAGGTCACTCTGGATTTTTGAATTAACCCATTAAGAATTTGCATTTGGGCATTTAATCCCTATAAATATTTTAATTTCCCAAATAATACTGATAATGGTTGAGGCTGTTGGAAATAGTTTCATAAGTGCCCAAAATTATTTTCAGCATTTTATCAAATGGTTTAGTATTTTTACTAAATCAAAACAAAATAGAAATAAATAGAAAACTGAAACAGAAATAAAAGAGAGAGAGGAGTTACCTAGGCCTACCTGGCGCCCCAACCGGCCCACCACTGTAGCAGGCCAGCTGGGCAAAGCCAGCACAGCACACCAGGGGCAGCGCTATCTTCTTCCTCCTGCCAGGAGGAGAAGCAGCTGCGTGCCTGGTGCACAGCCGAGCCGCTCCAGCTCCTCCCTGCCTGCCTACCTCTCCCCGACCCTTCCAGATGCGCCACGGAGATGCCCAGCTTTCCCCTCTTCCAGTTCCCCCTCTCTCTGGTCGCCTCCCCCTTCTCTGTCCCTCGCGCGCGCAGCCGCTGAGCACCTCGCAGCTCACTGACGAGCACCACTGCAGCCACCAGCCACCACACGCCCCTCCAAAGCACCAAGAAGCTCCGCCGTCAATATCTACACCATCTCCGCCGAGTCACGCGACCGAAGGCGCCCCGCCCCGACGCTTTCTTCAACCACGGTGCCCGGAGGTCATCGCCGTCGATTCGCTGCATACCGGCCGTCCCCGCGCCTGCAGACCCTTCCATTAGCCCCTATGTGAGCTTGCTCGTCGAACCCATCCTCTCCCTCTCTCATTTAAGCTCGCCAGCTCCGATCCCCACCAGACCCGAAAGCTTCCCGCCGTCGGCCATGTCGTCGTCGTGGGCAGGGCCCATTTAAGCCACGCACGAGCACGTCGTTGAGGTCCTGCAGCCCCCGTAGACCCAACCGTGTGCCTAGCTTGCTTCGTCGTGCACCACAGCGCCATCCCACTCGAAGCTGTAGCTCCGGCCGCCGCCTTGCTCGACGTCGGCGCTGCTCCCGGCCACCCCGCGGCTTCCCGTCCGGTCCTTTGGCTGTGGACGAGCAAGAGCTAGTCCCCGGTGCCCTCAGCTCGGCAAACCACCACCCGTAGCTCAAATCCGAGCCGAACCGCCGTCGTTTTGGTCGCCGCCGGCAAGGCTCCGGCGACTGCCGACGTGGCCGTGATTAGGGCCTAACCACACCGCTAACCAACCCCCTGGGCCACTGACACATGGGCCCCACAGCCCTTAATCAACCTGGATTAGTTTCTGACGAGGATTAGATTAACTCCAGTGGGCCCAGGCTATCAGGTTTGACCGGCCCAGTCAGCTTTGACCTGGCCCCACAGGTCAGCCTCTGCGCCTGCCTTGTTACACTGACATGCGGGACCCATGCGTCAAGTTTGACTGTGGCTGACCGTGTTGACCTACTGAGGTTAGCATGACGTAGTGCTGACGTCATAAAGCTTTTCTGGTGTTTTTGTTAATTCAGGAAATTCCAGAAAATGTTTAAAACTTGTAAAAATCATAGAAATTCAACCGTAACTCCAAATAAGATAAGTTATATATGAAAAATGATCAGAAAAATCCAATCTATCCATCTGTACCATTTTCATGCATGTTAGAACAACTTATAGCTGATGTTTAGGACAAATCATATGAATGGCATTTAAATAATCACATGTGGAGTTTGAATTTGAACCTAGGGTTCAAACCAACTCCATTTAACTTGCTGCTAGTTGCATTAGCTCAAATCACAGCATATTGCCATGTCATGATCATGCATCATATTGTGCACTGCATTGATTGTGTTCTTCCTTGTTTGCCGGTGTTTGTCCCCTCTCGATAGACGTGGTTCCGACGATGAGTTCGATGACACCAATGAAGAACTATATTATCTTCAGAAGTGCCAGGCAAGCAAAACCCCCTTGTTCATTCCGATACAATCCCACTATCTCGCTCATGCTCTCTTTTACTGCATTAGGACAACAACGATTCAACTGTTACATGCTGCGGTAGTTGAACCCCTTTCCTCTGCATGACCTGTCATTGCCACAGTAAATAGATGAAACCCACTAGCATGAGTAGGAGTTGTTTGAGCCCTGATGTGCCTACTCATTCATGCTTGTTTGTCATGCCTGCTATTGCTTAGAGTTGTGTCAGGTCTGATTCATCGGGGATGAATTGGAAAGTGGTGAACATGTCCTAGCATTGAGAGCTAAGTGCGTGAACATGATTTGGTAAAGGTAGCGGTGAGAGGACATGTAGGAGTACATGGTGGGTTGTCTCATTGCAGCCGTCCTCAGGAACTGAGTTCTGTGTTTGTGATCCATGAATAGATACTACCACACATTGGGCTCCGGGCACTCCAAGCTCTCTCGACTTATTAATCAACTTGATCTCCGTCCAGGAGTTGCAACTAGTTTCTGGTGTTTGTAGGTATTGTTAGTAGTCTACCAAGTGGCACCCGGTACAGGTGGGCTTGGGACAGACTAGGCACCGTGGCACGGTGTACCAAGCATAGACCCACCCGTCGAGGTGGGCTTGGGAACCCTGCACACATCGTTTGGGGCCGTGAGTGACACCCCGGCCGGATCTCCTTGCGGATGGAACCCGAATAGGCGATAAACCTAGACGAGAGGCTTGTGTGGTTAGTCAGGTCGTGGCCGACTCCCTCGCCAGGCTTCCGCTTGAAGGTTGCCGAGATACACGAGGTGTACATGGCGGTAAGTGGCGAGACCGTGTGTGAAGAAGTAAACCCCTGCAGGGTTAATATGATCTATTCGAATAGCCGTGTCCGCGGAGAAGGACTTCTGGGTTGCCTGTACAGTTCATAGACAAGTGAAAGTGGATACTCTAAAATACGCAAGATAAGCATGAGTGCTATGGATGGCGTTCTCGTAGGGAGACGGGAGCGGATCCATAGTGGTGTATTGATATGGTGAATATGTGGACTCGTGTGCGCCACCTCAAAAGAGTTACATTGCAGTCGTAGTTCAAGTTAGCCACCGAGTCAAAGCTGGCTTGCTGCAGTCAAACTCCACCATCCCCTTTGTTGACAATGATGCATATGTAGATAGTTCTGATGTAAGTGTTGTTGGGTACAATTGTACTCACGTTTGCCTATTTTATGTTTTTGCAGAGAGACTTCAGTCTCGCTAGTAGTTCCGCTTGGACTTTGACGTTTAGCTTGTTACCTCAGCTACGATCTTGTGCCCTCGGCAGGATCTAGTAGATAGTCAGGCTTCTCAGCCTTTTTCATTTGTAGATGTCTGTACTCAGACATGTTAAGTTTCCGCATGTGCTTTGACTTGTATGCTCTGAATGTTGGGTCATGAGACCCATGTTTGTAATATCTCGCTCCTCGGAGCCTATTGAATAAATGCTTGAGTTGTAGAGTCATGTTGTGATGCCATGTTGTATTCGCACATATCGAGCATATTGTGTGTATGTTATTGAAATGCTTGGTATGTGTGGGATCTGACTATCTAGTTGTTTATCCTTAGTAGCCTCTCTTACCGGGAAATGTCTCCTAGTGCTTCCACTGAGCCATGGTAGCTTGCTACTGCTCTGGAACACTTAGGCTGGCCGGCATGTGTCCTTCTTTGTTCCTGTGTCTGTCCCTTCGGGGAAATGTCACGCGATGAATACCGGAGTCCTGTTAGCCCGCTACAGCCCGGTTCACCGGAGTCCTGCTAGCCCAGTGCTACAGCCTGGATCCACTCGCTGATGACCAACACGTTCGATGCTGGGTCATGGATGCCTGTCCCTGTAAGTTTGTGCCACTTTGGGTTTACGACTAGTCATGTCAGCCCGGGCTCCTTATCATATGGATGCTAGCGACACTATCATATACATGTGCCAAAAGGCGCAAACGGTCCCGGGCAAAGGTAAGGCGACACCCGTGGGAATACCGTGCGTGAGGCCGCAAAGTGATATGAGGTGTTACATGCTAGATCGATGTGGCATTGAGTCGGGGTCCTGACAGCTTTGGTATCAGAGCTTGACTGCCTGTAGGATTACCAAGCCAAACTGGTCGAAGTTGAGTCTAGAAATTCTTTAGTTATATAAGGGAATTGATTGTGGGATGGAACGTAAGGCTCTTTTTACTCCTTATACCTTATGGCCTTCTGATCTGAGGCATACTATCTTTCCTACGGGGTTAAGGAACTAGGCTTTCTCTTCTTTCTATTAGGATCACGTGTTACTAATCCGTAGACCTATAGGATTGATGGTTCTAAGCTTCAGTTCAATTCCTACTACTTCCGTATGTTAACTGTTGATCTCGAAAACCTTGATATTGTGCTTCTGAGTGGTTATGCCACCATATTTGTATCATGTCTCCAATCCTTTTGAGCATTTATAGCCGTTATGCTGTCCGAGTCATCCCAGGTTTCTAAATAGTCTGATGCATTCACAAATTCCTTTTTACTGTTCTAAAGATCCTTTGTGCCAGATCAACCACACTAACTAGTGTGTTGAGGCATTTCATAGCCTCAACATTTTTGTTGGAGCTATTATTATGACCCTAGGTATCTAGAGTATCACCTAGTAATTAGCCATGCTTTGTGTTCCCAGTGTGATGATTCTGGCCACCGTCATTCTCGAAAGCATCCTGTGATGCAATTTAGTTTGTAGGTATTCTACTCCTTGGGTTTTGAACGCGAGATTCTCCCTACTTACCTCGTGTTGATAGTGTTTGCTAGTTCCTTTAGGATATTAGTAACCTTTGTGATAGTCCTCGAGGTCCGTGGTATATCGTTCTTCCAAATACCATGAACCATTCTTGGCAGGAGTTCTTTTGAACCAAAAGATCACAACCTGAGTGCTCTTGATGAGTTCTCCATTCTATATTGTGAATCTACCAGTTCTACCTTCTGCATGGGTTATCCGGAAGAAATGTTGAGCTTTGCTCGACATACTAATCTATGCATCCACAACTCAGAAAGATATATGTTCCTTTGAGTTGTCCCTCTTCAGTCGTATTCCGATCTTCGTCTATCAATTGATAGTCAGGAGTAATTGTGCATTCGTGTTATCGATGCTTATTATTCTTGTGGTCCGTCAAGCCATTCTATTCAGGATGACTAGGGGAAACAAACTCCAGTACCTCATCCATATCCAGGATTGGGTCAAAATAGTTGTGCTCCGCAGATCAAAATGCCAACCCAGCTTTTGATTCTGTTCTACCCTGAGGTATTACCGTCTTTATGTCAGGATTTTCATGAGAATTGCACCGGCTTTTGTGAATTCTTGACGTAGTGATACTTCTCGCCATCTTTATTCATTCCTCGGTCCCGTGTTGTAGCAACCGGAATGCCGACAAGTGAACTATGATGTGAGAAATCAATGCTCCTAGCAACCTTGTTGCTTGGTAGCTAAAGGAGAATAATCTCATTCTTAGCATGCTGATTATTGAATCTATTGGGGAACGTTGCAGAAAATTAAAATTTTTCCTACGGTTTCACCAAGATCCATCTATGAGTTCATCTAAGCAACGAGTCAAGGGAGTGAGATTGCATCTACATACCACTTGTAGATCGCGTGCGGAAGCGTTCAAGGGAAGGGTGATGATGGAGTCGTACTCGCCGTGATTCAGATCACCGATGACCAAGTGCTGAACGGACAGCACCTCCGCGTTCAACACATGTACAGAGCGGATGACGTCTCCTCCTTCTTGATCCAGCAAGGGGGAAGGAGTGATTGAGGAAGAAGACTCCAGCAGCAACATGACGGCGTGGTGGTGGAGAGGCAGTACTCCGACAAGGCTTCGCCGAGCTCTTTAACGGAGGAGGAGAGGTGTTGGGGAGGGGAGGGGCTGCGCCTTGGTTGTGTGTTGCAGCCCTCCCCTCAGCCCTCTATTTATAGGGGAAGGGGCAAGGGGGGCCGGCCCCTCTAGATGGGATCTAGAGGGGGGCGGCGGCCAGGGAGGGGGGGCTTGCCCCCCAAGCAAAGGGGGGCGCCCCCACTAGGGTTCCCCCCCAACCCTAGGCGCATGGGCCCAAGGGGGAGGCGCGCCCAGCCCTCCAGGGGCTGGTTCCCTGCCCCTTGCGGCCCATGAGGCCCTCCGAGAGGGGTGGCCCCTCCCAGTGGACCCCCGGAACCTCTCCGGTGGCCCCGGTACAATACCGATATGCCCCCGAAACTTTCCGGTGTCCGCGTGACAACTTCCCATATATAAATCTTCACCTCCGGACCATTCCGGAACTCCTCGTGACGTCTGGGATCTCATCCGGGACTCCGAACAACATTCGGTAATCACATACAAGTCTTCCTAATAACCCTAGCGTCACCGAACCTTAAGTGTGTAGACCCTACGGGTTCGGGAGACATGCAGACATGACCAAGACGACTCTCCGATCAATAACCAACAGCGGGATCTGGATACCCATGTTGGCTCCCACATGCTCCTCGATGATTTCATCGGATGAACCACGATGTCGAGGATTTGGTCAACCCCGTATACAATTCCCTTTGTCGATCGGTACGTTACTTGCCCGAGACTCGGTCGTCGGTATCCCAATACCTCGTTCAGTCTCGTTACCGGCAAGTCACTTTACTCGTACCGTAATGCATGATCCCGTGACCAAACACTTGGCCACTTTGAGCTCATTATGATGATGCATTACCGAGTGGGCCTAGAGATACCTCTCCGTCATACGGAGTGACAAATCCCAGTCTCGATCCGTGTCAACCCAACAGACACTTTCGGAGATACCTGTAGTGCACCTTTATAGTCACCCAGTTACGTTGTGACGTTTGGTACACCCAAAGCACTCCTACGGTATCCGGGAGTTACACGATCTCATGGTCTAAGGAAAAGATACTTGACATTGGAAAAGCTCTAGCAAACGAACTACACGATCTTGTGCTATGCTTAGGATTGGGTCTTGTCCATCACATCATTCTCCTAATGATGTGATCCCATTATCAACGACATCCAATGTCCATAGCCAGGAAACCATGACTATCTGTTGATCAACGAGCTAGTCAACTAGAGTCTTACTAGGGACATATTATGGTCTATGTATTCACACATGTATTACGATTTCCGGATAATACAGTTATAGCATGAATAAAGACAATTATCACGAACAAGGAAATATAATAATAATCCTTTTAGTATTGCCTCTAGGGCATATTTCCAACAGTCTCCCACTTGCACTAGAGTCAATAATCTAGTTACATTGTGATGAATCGAACACCCATAGAGTTCTAGTGTTGATCATGTTTTGCTCGCGAGAGAGGTTTAGTCAACGGATCTGCGACATTCAGATCCGTATGTACTTTGCAAATATCTATATCTCCATCTTGAACATTTTCACGGATGGAGTTGAAGCGATGCTTGATGTGTCTGGTCTTCTTGTGAAACCTGGGCTCCTTGGCAAGGGCAATAGCTCCAGTGTTGTCACAGAAGAGTTTGATCGGCCCCGACGCATTGGGTATGACTCCTAGGCCGGTGATGAACTCCTTCACCCAAATTGCTTCATGCGCTGCCTCCGAGGCTGCCATGTACTCCGCTTCACATGTAGATCCCGCCACGACGCTCTGCTTGCAGCTGCACCAGCTCACTGCTCCACCATTCAACATATACACGTATCCGGTTTGTGACTTAGAGTCATCCAGATCTGTGTCGAAGCTAGCGTCGACGTAACCCTTTACGACGAGCTCTTCGTCACCTCCATAAACGAGAAACATGTCCTTTGTCCTTTTCAGGTACTTCAGGATATTCTTGACCGTTGTCCAGTGTTCCTTCCCGGGATTACTTTGGTACCTTCCTACCAAACTTACGGCAAGGTTTACATCAGGTCTGGTACACAGCATGGCATACATAATAGATCCTCTGGCTGAAGCATAGGGGATGACACTCATCTCTTCTTTATCTTTTGCCGTGGTCGGGGACTGAGCCGAGCTCAATCTCACACCTTGCAACACAGGCAAGAACCCTTTCTTGGACTGATCCATTTTGAACGTCTTCAAAATCTTATCAAGGTATGTGCTCTGTGAAAGACCTATGAGGCGTCTCGATCTATCCCTATAGATCTTGATGCCTAATATGTAAGCAGCTTCTCCAAGATCCTTCGTTGAAAAACACTTATTCAAGTAGGCCTTAATGCTGTCCAGAAGTTCTATATCATTTCCCATCAAGAGTATGTCATCTACATATAATATGAGAAATGCTACAGAGCTCCCACTCACTTTCTTGTAAACGCAGGCTTCTCCATAAGTCTGCATAAACCCAAATGCTTTGATCATCTCATCAAAGTGAATGTTCCAACTCCGAGATGCTTGCACCAGCCCATAAATGGATCGCTGGAGCTTGCATACTTTGTTAGCATTATTAGGATCGACAAAACCTTCCGGCTGCATCATATACAGCTCTTCCTTAAGATGTCCATTAAGGAATGCTGTTTTGACGTCCATCTGCCATATCTCATAATCATAGTATGCGGCAATTGCTAACATGATTCGGACGGACTTCAGCTTCGCTACGGGAGAGAATGTCTCGTCGTAGTCAATCCCTTGAACTTGTCGATAACCCTTAGCGACAAGTCGAGCTTTATAGATGGTAACATTTCCATCTGCGTCCGTCTTCTTCTTATAGATCCATTTGTTTTCTATCGCTCGCCGATCATCAGGCAACTCTGTCAAAGTCCATACTTTGTTCTCATACATGGATTCTATCTCGGATTTCATGGCTTCAAGCCATTTGTTGGAATTTGGGCCCGCCATCGCTTCTTCATAGTTCGAAGGTTCACCGTTGTCTAACAACATGATTTCCAGGACAGGGTTGCCGTACCACTTTGGTGTGGAACGTGTCCTTGTGGACCTACGAAGTTCAGTAGCAACTTGATCCGAAGTACCTTGATCATCATCATTATTTTCCTCTTCAGTTGGTGTAGGCATCACAGGAACATTTTCCTGAGCTGCACTACTTTCCCGTTCGAGAGGTAGTACTTCATCGAGTTCTACTTTCCTCCCACTTACTTCTTTCGAGAGAAACTCTTTTTCCAGAAAGGATCCGTTCTTGGCAACAAAGATCTTGCCCTCGGATCTTAAGTAGAAGGTATACCCAATGGTTTCCTTAGGGTATCCTATGAAGACGCATTTTTCCTACTTGGGTTCGAGCTTTTCAGGTTGAAGTTTCTTGACATAAGCATCGCATCCCCAAACTTTTAGAAACGACAGCTTAGGTTTCTTCCCAAACCATAATTCATACGGTGTCGTCTCAACGGATTTAGACGGTGCCCTATTTAAAGTGAATGTAGCTGTCTCTAGAGCGTATCCCCAAAATGATAGCGGTAGATCGGTAAGAGACATCATAGACCGCACCATATCCAATAGAGTGCGATTACGACGTTCGGACACACCGTTACGCTGAGGTGTTCCAGGCGGCGTGAGTTGTGAAACGATTCCACATTTCCTTAAGTGTGTACCAAATTCGTGACTTAAATATTCTCCTCCACGATCTGATCGTAGGAACTTTATCTTTCGGTCATGTTGATTCTCTACCTCATTCTGAAATTCCTTGAACTTTTCAAAGGTCTCAGACTTGTGTTTCATTAAGTAGACATACCCATATCTACTCAAGTCATCAGTGAGAGTGAGAACATAACGATATCCTCCGCGAGCCTCAACGCTCATTGGACCGCACACATCGGTATGTATGATTTCCAACAAGTTGGTTGCTCGCTCCATTGTTCCGGAGAACGGAGTCTTGGTCATTTTGCCCATGAGGCATGGTTCGCATGTGTCAAATGATTCATAATCGAGAGACTCTAAAAGTCCATCAGCATGGAGCTTCTTCATGCGCTTGACACCAATGTGACCAAGGCGGTAGTGCCACAAGTATGTGGGACTATCATTATCAACTTTACATCTTTTGGCACTCACACTATGAATATGTGTAATATTACACTCGAGATTCATTAAGAATAAACCATTGACCATAGGGGCATGACCAGAAAACATATCTCTCATATAAATAGAACAACCATTATTCTCGGATTTAAATGAGTAGCCATCTCGTATCAAACGAGATCCAGATACAATGTTCATGCTCAAACTTGGCACCAAATAACAATTATTAAGGTTTATAACTAATCCCGTAGGTAAATGTAGAGGTAGCGTGCCGACGGCGATCACATCGACCTTGGAACCATTCCCGACGTGCATCATCACCTCGTCCTTCGCCAGTCTCTGCTTATTCCGTAGCTCCTGCTGTGAGTTACAAATATGAGCAACGGCACCGGTATCAAATACCCAGGAGTTACTACGAGTATTGGTAAGGTACACATCAATTACATGTATATCAAATATACCTTTGGTGTTGCCGGCCTTCTTATACGCTAAGTATTTGGGGCAGTTCCGCTTCCAGTGACCCTTCCCCTTGCAATAAAAGCACTCAGTCTCAGGCTTGGGTCCATTCTTTGACTTCTTCCCGGTAACTGGCTTACCGGGCGCGGCAACATCCTTGCCGTCTTTCTTGAAGTTCTTCTTGCCCTTGCCCTTCTTGAACTTAGTGGTCTTATTGACCATCAACACTTGATGTTCTTTCTTGATTTCAACCTCTGCTGACTTTAGCATTGAAAATACTTCAGGAATGGTCTTCACCATCCCCTGCATATTGTAGTTCATCACAAAGCTCTTGTAGCTTGGTGGGAGCGACTGAAGGATTCTGTCAATGACCGCCTCGTCAGGGAGGTTAATGTCTAGTTGGGACAGGCGGTTGTGCAACCCAGACATTTTGAGTATGTGCTCACTGACAGAACTATTTTCCTCCATCTTACAACTATAGAACTTTTCGGAGACTTCATATCTCTCGACCCGGGCATGAGCTTGGAAAACTAGTTTCAGCTCCTCGAACATCTCATATGCTCCGTGTTGCTCAAAACGCTTTTGGAGCCCCGGTTCTAAGCTGTAAAGCATGCCGCACTGAACGAGGGAGTAATCATCAGCGCGAGACTGCCAAGCGTTCATAATGTCTTGGTTCTCTGGGACGGGAGTGTCACCTAGCGGTCCTTCTAGGACATATTGTTTCCTGGCAGCTATGAGGATGATCCTCAGGTTCTGGACCCAGTCCGTATAGTTGCTGCCATCATCTTTCAGCTTGGTTTTCTCTAGGAACGCGTTGAAGTTCATGTTGACATGAGCGTTGGCCAGTTGATCTACAAGCCATATTTGCAAAGGTTTTAGACTAAGTTCATGATAATTAAGTTCATCTAATCAAATTAATTCAATGAACTCCCACTCAGATTAGACATCCCTCTAGTCATCTAAGTGTTACACGATCCGAGTCGACTAGTCATCATCGGTGAACATCTCCATGTTGATCGTATCTTCTATACGACTCGTGTTCGACCTTTCGGTCTCTGTGTTCCGAGGCCATGTCTGTACATGCTAGGCTCGTCAAGTTGACCCTAAGTTTTTTGCATGTGTAAAACTGTCTTACACCCGTTGTATGTGAACGTAAGGATCTATCACACCCGATCATCACGTGGTGCTTCGAAACGATGAACTTTAGCAACGGTGCACAGTTAGGGGAGAACACTTCTTGAAATTGTTGTAAGGGATCATCTTATTTACTACCGTCGTTCTAAGTAAACAAGATGCATAAACATAATAAACATCACATGCAATTATATAGTAGTGACATGATATGGCCAATATCATATAGCTCCATTGATCTCCATCTTCGGGGCTCCATGATCATCTTGTCACCGGCATGACACCATGATCTCCATCATCATGATCTCCATCATCGTGTATTCATGAAGTTGTCACGCCAACGACTACTTCTACTTCTATGGCTAACGCGTTTAGCAATAAAGTAAAGTAATTTACATGGCGTTCTTCAATGACACGCAGGTCATACAAAAAATAAAGGCAACTCCTATGGCTCCTGCCGGTTGTCATACTCATCGACATGCAAGTCGTGATTCCTATTACAAGAACATGATCTCATACATCACAATATATCATTCATCATTCATCACAACTTCTGGCCATATCACATCACATGACAATTGCTGCAAAAACAAGTTAGACGTCCTCTAATTGTTGTTGCATCTTTTACGTGGCTGCAATTGGGTTCTAGCAAGAACGTTTTCTTACCTACGAATAACCACAACGTGATTTTGTCAACTTCTATTTACCCTTCATAAGGACCCTTTTCATCGAATCCGCTCCAACTAAAGTGGGAGAGACAAACACCCGCCAGCCACCTTATGCAACTAGTGCATGTCTGTTGGTGGAACCGGTCTCACGTAAGCGTACGTGTAAGGTTGGTCCGGGCCGCTTCATCCCACAATACCGATGAAGCAAGAAAAGACTAGTAGTGGCAAGCAAGTTGACAAGATCCACGCCCACAACAAAATTGTGTTCTACTCGTGCAATAGAGAACTACGCATAGACCTAGCTCATGATGCCACTGTTGGGGAACGTTGCAGAAAATTAAAAATTTTCCTACGGTTTCACCAAGATCCATCTATGAGTTCATCTAAGCAACGAGTCAAGGGAGTGAGATTGCATCTACATACCACTTGTAGATCGCGTGCGGAAGCGTTCAAGGGAAGGGTGATGATGGAGTCGTACTCGCCGTGATTCAGATCACCGATGACCAAGTGCTGAATGGACAGCACCTCCGCGTTCAACACACGTACGGAGCGGATGACGTCTCCTCCTTCTTGATCCAGCAAGGGGGAAGGAGAGGTTGAGGAAGAATACTCCAGCAGCAGCACGGCGGCGTGGTGGTGGAGAGGCAGTACTCCGACAGGGCTTCGCCGAGCTCTTTAACGGAGGAGGAGAGGTGTTGGGGAGGGGAGGGGCTGCGCCTTGGTTGTGAGTTGCAGCCCTCCCCTCACCCCTCTATTTATAGGGGAAGGGGCAAGGGGGGGAGGCCCCTCTAGATGGGATCTAGAGGGGGGGCGGCGGCCAGGGAGGGGGGCTTGCCCCCCAAGCAAAGGGGGGCGCCCCCACTAGGGTTCCCCCCCCCCAACCCTAGGCGCATGGGCCCAAGGGGGGAGGCGCGCCCAGCCCTCCAGGGGCTGGTTCCCTGCCCCTTGCGGCCCATGAGGCCCTCCGAGAGGGGTGGCCCCTCCCGGTGGACCCCCGGAACTTCTCCGGTGGCCCCGGTACAATACCGATATGCCCCCGAAACTTTTCGGTGTCCGCATGACAACTTCCCATATATAAATCTTCACCTCCGAACCATTCCGGAACTCCTCGTGACGTCCGGGATCTCATCCGGGACTCCGAACAACTTTCGGTAATCACATACAAGTCTTCCTAATAACCCTAGCGTCACCGAACCTTAAGTGTGTAGACCCTACGGGTTCGGGAGACATGCAGACATGACCGAGACGACTCTCCGGTCAATAACCAACAGCGGGATCTGGATACCCATGTTGGCTCCCACATGCTCCTCGATGATTTCATCGGATGAACCACGATGTCGAGGATTCGATCAACCTCGTATACAATTCCCTTTGTCAATCGGTACGTTACTTGCCCGAGACTCGATCGTCGGTATCCCAATACCTCGTTCGGTCTCGTTACCGGCAAATCACTTTACTCATACCGTAATGCATGATCCCGTGACCAAACACTTGGCCACTTTGAGCTCATTATGATGATGCATTACCGAGTGGGCCCAGAGATACCTCTCTGTCATACGGAGTGACAAATCCCAGTCTCGATCCGTGTCAACCCAACAGACACTTTCGGAGATACCTGTAGTGCACCTTTATAGTCACCCAGTTACGTTGTGATGTTTGGTACACCCAAAGCACTCCTACGGTATCCGGGAGTTACACGATCTCATGTTCTAAGGAAAAGATACTTGACATTGGAAAAGCTCTAGCAAATGAACTACACGATCTTGTGCTATGCTTAGGATTGGGTCTTGTCCATCACATCATTCTCCTAATGATGTGATCCCGTTATCAACGACATCCAATGTCCATAGCCAGGAAACCATGACTATCTGTTGATCAACGAGCTAGTCAACTAGAGGCTTACTAGGGACATATTATGGTCTATGTATTCACACGTGTATTACGATTTCCGGATAATACAGTTATAGCATGAATAAAGACAATGATCACAAACAAGGAAATATAATAATAATCCTTTTATTATTGCCTTTAGGGCATATTTCCAACAGAATCATCAATCTAAGATAGATTGTGCTACCTAGTCCTTATTCCCGGTGCACTATTCAATCAATGAGTTAGGATTGCATCAATCCCTTGCTTATTTGATCATCTCGTCTTGCCCTGAAAAGCAAGATTGTTCTCGAACTTAATAGCATACCGGTGGTTCGTGATTTTCCAAACATCTTCTCGGAAGTATCACCAGGTTGTCATCTGACCGCTATGTTGAGCTCATGATCAAGTTGGTTTCCTATAAACCACCCTTTCTCCAAGCATCTGTGTCAGATACCTTGAGCTAGTTGGTTAAGCTAAACAACAACTTGGAGAGTTGGAGGATAAAAGCTTAACTCACCTAGCTCATTTCAAGGGATATCTTTGTGTGAGTGTGTGTTGAAGAAGGATGATGTATTCATTGATTGATCCTCATGGTCAATTGTTGGATCTATCTTCTTACCGAAGCTTTGATTTGAGTGTGGGTTATCATCAAATCAAATCAGAACCAACGATGGTCGTAATGTTGTCTTACTCGTGGTTGTCTCCTCGAGCATACACCATTACATCCTTTGGTCTGACCAATGCTATCACCGTGTTCGCACAATTGTGGAACTCCAACTATATGGAAACCTGGATGAATTGTTGTTCAGCCCATCAGCAACATTGTTATCTTCTTCATGATCTGTGTTGAACATCCAGCTAGTATTGGAAACTGTTATAAGCGTTATCTTCATGACCCGTTCATGAAGCATATGTTTGTCCGAAAGAAGTGAGTCCCTCTAATTCATGTGCATTTGATGCAAGTTGTCGCCATGAGTTTGAGAAGGCTTGTTTTAACTTCCTCTGAATCATCCCAAGTCAGTCATGCATGTGCGAAGTATTCTATGGTCTAATAGACTGATCATCTTCATTCCATACGTATCCCTATCACACCAAGCCACTGGTTGATTTGTTCAAGGAGAAGGAGTTCCTTCATAAGAGCTAATCATGACTTATGATAGGACTTCGTTATCCTCGATGATGGTTCCCAACCTGAACTCGATAGTGTTTTATTATAAGACTACTACGTGGTCATGCTTGTCGAGGACAGCGTGTTCACATGTGTTTAGCAGAACCGGCTCATGTTTTGGAGCTTGCTATCGTAGTTCATCCCCTGAGAATCTCGCAACGTCATCTCGTCGATTTGTGTTGCAAACTTTCGTTTTTCCTTCTAGACTTGATGAGTCTGGAATTTCCTGACACCAACTAGATCTGAATCTCAGGCAGATATGATGGTTGGAACATTCCCGAAGTTTGCATTTGTCCCCAACTTGCACCATCATTGCGTCATTCTACCATGGGTTCCATCCACCTCCGATGGTAAGCAAGATCATACATTGCGTTGTCTTCAACAAGGTAGTCCACATCATCCATTCTGGCCCAAGAATGTCATACTTTCGGACTCTTTCAAATGATCAATTATGATTTGCCTTAGGCTGGTATATAGAGTTTCAATGATCTATATATCAAAAGTAATTCCTTTTGCCACTTAAGGGAATATATATTTACGAGTCACCTTCCCTTAGGTGCCCCGTTATGGAATCGTGGCAATAAACTTCTCGCTACTTGAAAACCCTCGTCAAATTGTTTCTTCCGTTCTTTCCAAGGTGTGTTTTGCCTCTCAACTCAAGAGATGTTTCTATGTCTCATTCCGCGAGTTGATGTTGTGATCATTAAGATGAACCATCATCGTAGAGTTGTCTCTGTCCTCATGTTTGATGATGATCTCGAAAGCAAGAACGTCAAGATCAGTTTGAGGCAATGATTCGACATCTTTGAGAAGGGAAGTTGGACCATGAAGATCGTGTTAGCTTTGTGTCCCCTTTGTCTTCTTACCTCACGTCTTGAATCTCGGGATGAGATTCTTGTTTAGTGGGGGTGAGTTGTCACAGCCCTAGCTCAGTCCCGGTTGTCTTGTTTGATCCCCATGCTGCATCATGTTTAAATTCAAAAGAATTTGAAATGGGGATGACAAACCCTAGCACCAAAATTAAATCAAATAGGGTCAACCATAAATATTTTCAATGAACCCAGAATGCTTTTCAGAAAAGTCCATCATTTCTGAACTGGTTTAGAACCTCTGCCAAAAATGCTGCACATTTTCTAGGTCACTCTGGATTTTTGAATTAATCCATTAAGTATTTGCATTTGGGCATTTAATCCCTATAAATATTTTAATTACCCAGATAATACTAATAATGGTTGAGGGCTGTTGGAAATAATTTCATAAGTGCCCAAAATTATTTTCAGCATTTTATCAAATGGTTTAGTATTTTTACTAAATCAAAACAAAACAGAAATAAATAGAAAACTGAAACAGAAATAAAAGAGAGAGAGGAGTTACCTAGGCTTACCTGGCGCCCCAACCGGCCCACCACTGTAGCAGCACAGCTGGGCAAAGCCAGCCCAGCCCACCAGGGGCAGCGCTGTCTTCTTCCTCCTGCCAGGAGGAGAAGCAGCTGCGTGCCTGGCGCACAGCCGAGCCGCTCCAGCTCCTCCCTGCCTGCCTACCCCTCCCCGACCCTTCCAGATGCGCCACGGAGACGCCCAGCTTTCCCCTCTTCCAGTTCCCCCTCTCTCTGGTCGCCTCCCCCTTCTCTGTCCCTCGCGCGCGCAGCCGCCGAGCGCCTCACAGCTCACCGACGAGCACCACTGCAGCCACTGGCCACCACACGCCCCTCCAAAGCACCAAGAAGCTCCGCCGTCAATCTCTACACCATCTCCGCCGAGTCACGCGACCGAATGCGCCCCGCCCCGACGCTTTCTTCAACCTCGGTGCCCGAGGTCATCACCGTCGATTCGCTGCGTACCAGCCGTCCCCGCGCCTGCAGACCCTTCCATTAGCCCCTATGTGAGCTTCCTCGTTGAACCCATCCTCTCCCTCTCTCATTTAAGCTCGCCAGCTCCGATCCCCACCAGACCCGAAAGCTTCCCGCCGTCGGCCATGTTGCCATCGTGGGCAGGGCTCGTTTAAGCCACGCACGAGCACGTCGTTGAGGTCCTGCAGCCCTCGTAGACCCAACCGTGTGCCTAGCTTGCTTCGCCGTGCACCACAGCGCCATCCCGCTCGAAGCCGTAGCTCCGCCCGCCGCCTTGCTCGCCGCCGGCGCTGCTCCCGGCCACCCCGCGGCATCCCGTCCGGTCCTTTGGCTGCGGGCGAGCAAGAGCTAGTCCCCGGTGCCCTCAGCTCGCCAAACCACCACCCGTAGCTCAAATCCGAGCCGAGCCGCCGTCGTTTTGGTCGCCGCCGGCAAGGCTCCGGCGACTGCCGACGTGGCCGTGATTAGGGCCTAACCACACCGCTAACCAACCCCCTAGGACATTGACGCATGGGCCCCACAGCCCTTAATCAACCTGGATTAGTTTCTGACGAGGATTAGATTAACTCCAGTGGGCCCAGGCTGTCAGGTTTGACCGGCCCAGTCAGCTTTGACCTGGCCCCATAGGTCAGCCTCTGCTCCTACCTTGTTACACTGACATGCGGGACCCATGCGTCAGGTTTGACCGTGGCTGACCGTGTTGACCTGCTGAGGTCAGCATGACGTAGTGCTAACGTCGTAAAGCTTTTCTGGTGTTTTTGTTAATTCAGGAAATTCCAGTAGATGTTTAAAACTTGTAAAAATCATAGAAATTCAACTGTAACTCCAAATGAGATAAATTATATATGAAAAATGATCAGAAAAATCCAATCTATCCATCTGTACCATTTTCATGCATGTTAGAACAACTTATAGCTGTTGTTTAGGACAAATCATATGAATGGCATTTAAATAATCACATGTGGAGTTTGAATTTGAACCTAGGGTTCAAACCAACTCCATTTAACTTGCTGCTAGTTGCATTAGCTCAAATCACAGCATATTGCCATGTCATGATCATGCATCATATTGTGCATTGCATTGATTGTGTTCTTCCTTGTTTGCCGGTGTTTGTCCCCTCTCGATAGACGTGGTTCCGACGATGAGTTCGATGACACCAATGAAGAACTATATTATCTTCAGAAGTGCCAGGCAAGCAAAACCCCCTTGTTCATTCTGATACAATCCCACTCTCTCGCTCCTGCTCTCTTTTACTGCATTAGGACAACAACGATTCAACTGTTACATGCTGCGGTAGTTGAACCCCTTTCCTCTGCATGACATGTCATTGCCACAGTAAATAAATGAAACCCACTAGCATGAGTAGGAGTTGTTTGGCCTTGATGTGCCTACTCATTCATGCTTGTTTGTCATGCCTGCTATTGCTTAGAGTTGTGTCAGGTCTGATTCATCGAGGATGAATTGGAATGTGGTGAACATGTCCTACCGTTGAGAGCTAAGTGTGCGAACACGATTTGGTAAAGGTAGCGGTGAGAGGCCATGTAGGAGTACATGGTGGGTTGTCTCATTGCATCCGTCCTCAGGAACTGAGTTCTGTGTTTGTGATCCATGAATAGCTACTACCACACATTGGGCTCAGGGCACTCCAAGCTCTCTCAACTTATTAATCAACTTGATCTCCATCCAGGAGTTGCAACTAGTTTCTGGTGTTTGTAGGTAGTGTTAGTAGTCTACCAAGTGGCACCCGGTACAGGTGGGCTTGGGACAGACTAGGCACCGTGGCACGGTGTACCAAGCGTAGATCCACCCGTCGAGGTGGGCTTGTTTTGCGGCCGTGAGCGACACCCCGGCCGGATCTCCTTGCGGATGGAACCCGAATAGGCGATAAACCTGGACGAGAGACTTGTGTGGTTAGTCAGGTCGTGGCCGACTCCCTCGCCAGGCTTCCGCTTGAAGGTTGTCGAGATACACGAGGTGTACATGGTGGTAAGTGGCGAGAGCGTGTGTGAATACGTACACCCCTACAGGGTTAATATGATCTATTCGAATAGCCGTGTCCGCGGAGAAGGACTTCTGGGTTGCCTGTACAGTTCATAGACAAGTGAAAGTGGATACTCTAAAATACGCAAGATAAGCGTGAGTGCTATGGATGGCGTTCTCGTAGGGAGACGGGAGTGGATCCATAGTGGTGTATTGATATGGTGAACATGTGGACTCGTGTGCGCCACCTCAAAAGAGTTACATTGCAGTCGTAGTTTAGGTTAGCCACCGAGTCAAAGATGGCTTGCTGCAGTCAAACTCCACCATCCCCTTTATTGACAATGATGAATATGTAGATAGTTCTGATGTAAGTCTTGCTGGGTACAATTGTACTCACATTTGCCTATTTTATGTTTTTGCAGAGAGACTTCAGTCTCGCTAGTAGTTCCGCTTGGACTTCGACGTTTAGCTTGTTACCTCAGCTACGATCTTGTGCCCTCGGCAGGATCTAGTAGATAGTCAGGCTTCTCAGCCTTTTTCATTTGTAGATGTACGTACTCAGACATGTTAAGCTTCCGCATGTGCTTTGACTTGTATGCTCTGAACGTTGGGTCATGAGACCCATGTTTGTAATATCTCGCTCCTCGGAGCCTATTGAATAAATGCTTGAGTTGTAGAGTCATGTTGTGATGCCATGTTGTATTTGCACATATCGAGCATATTGTGTGTATGTTATTGAAATGCTTGGTATGTGTGGGATCTGACTATCTAGTTGTTTATTCTTAGTAGCCTCTCTTACCGGGAAATGTCTCCTAGTGCTTCCACTGAGCCATGGTAGCTTGCTACTGCTCCGGAACACTTAGGCTGGCCGGCATGTGTCCTTCTTCGTTCCTGTGTCTGTCCCTTCGGGGAAATGTCACATGATGAATACCGGAGTCATGTTAGCCCGCTACAGCCCGGTTCACCGGAGTCCTGCTAGCCCAGTGCTACAGCCTGGATCCACTCGCTGATGACCGACACGTTCGATGCTGGGTCATGGATGCCTGTCCCTGTAAGTTTGTGCCACTTTGGGTTTATGACTAGTCATGTCAGCCCGGGCTCCTTATCATATGGATGCTAGCGACACTATCATATACGTGTGCCAAAAGGCACAAACGGTCCCGGGCAAAGGTAAGGCAACACCCGTGGGAATACTGTGTGTGAGGCCGCAAAGTGATATGAGGTGTTACATGCTAGATCGATGTGGCATTGAGTCGGGGTCCTGACAATTATAGATCCACAAAACCAAGCATACATATAGGGAGTATTAAGTAATGTGCATGGTATGAATAAGAAATTTGGTTTTACAAGTAAAACTTAGAACTTATGGTTCTTACGAACATGCATTTTGGTAGAAACAGCAAACTAAACAGCAGTAAACGATAGGAACTATGAGCAAATTAAGCAGCAGTTGAGGATAAAGGCTTTAGAAGGACTAACTGACATTAACAGTTAACACCGGCTTTATAATGCCCTTCTCCATGTCAAGGGAAGGATAACTCAAGAATTTCAACACAGAATCTTCTTCATAAGCATTGCCTGTACTCTACATTTTGTAGAGAGTAATTATAGATATGATAATACTGGAAGGGATAGAGGATAATGAAGATAAGATGCAGATTGATGCTACATAATCAAATACCAATCCCTGGAAGTACAAGCGTTACAGGACAAAATGTACTGACAAGAGCAATGGGCTACACTTCTGCACCGGCATTGTCTGTGTATTCTACTTGTTGGAAAGATTAAATATAGATCTGATCTTTTTTAGTAAATGGTGGGCGAGGGAGATAAGATGCAGAATGCTACAAAATGAACCAATCCCTCTTCCCATAATACAAGAGTGTTTTGAACATTGGTGTACTGTACAAAACGTTCTTATATTATGGGACGGAGGGAGTAGCTGTTAATGTAAGTACAGTGATAGACCACGTTCAGTCCTTACAAGAGGACTGCAGAGCTAAACCTCTTGAAAAGCATTGGGTTGATTCTAAATTTGTGTAAGAGTCCATACGGATCATATAATGTCCACCAAGTGGGTGATTACGAGGCTAGCATGTGCAGTGATGCTACATAATCAAACAGCTATGAAAGTAAGTATGGTCATACAGGGCAAGAGGTACTCACGAGAGCAATGCAGTGTGCAGTATAGTTGCGAGATTCTGTGGTCCCTTGAGAATGAATGTTCTTCTGCTAACAGTTTTCGTACAAGTGAGACATTAAGGCAAATGCAGAAATGTAGTTCAAATTGTGATGTGATATCATAGAGAGTACCTTACACTGTAGCCGAGACCAATGTGTAACAAGATTATTCCAGTCACCGTCGGATAAATGTAGCACCGGAGACTTTACAGAAATTTCGTTCAGAGGCTTGCCATCGAAGTGCGCTTGCCTCAGGTATACTTCATCAACGAGTGCTTGAAAAGCGTAACCAACTCTTGCTCGTCATCACAATCCAGTTTGCTCCTCGCCTATTTAAAAGAATGAAATATTGTGTCTTTTGTCAGCAGAAACATATGCAGTAATGACCATTAATAACATTAGTACATTACTTACGCGTAAGTTGCGGAGGAAGACTGGAAATTCTTTTGTGTCCGCGGTATAATCTTTCCATGAAGGAAAGATGCGCACAAAGTTCCTGACAACAACATAAGCTTCGTCTTCTAAACTGGGAAGAAATGGAACAGGGGTCCTATTTGCTGCAATTGGGGCTCTCTCTGGTTCGAAAAGGGATTTGGCAACTGGATTTGGTGTACTCTTTGCTGGAATGGGGGTTTTGCGTCGTATAGCTGGTGCTATGTCAACTGGCATAATCATACTGTTTGCTGCAGTTGGGGTCTGCTGAGTTGGGGCATCAGAAATGACCAGTGTAGTAGGGATAGAGTCTGCTAGAGTTGGGGTATTTTGTGGGTCAGGTGATATTGCAACTACACCTAATGGGCTATTTGATTTATCAGGTGGCACTACCTTTTCCAAATACTTTGCTTGTGCTCCTCCACAATCAGCAATCGCCCTCTTCCTTTTGAACGTCTGATACACAAGAACAACATTTGAATGGATAAATATGGTATGATGACAGATGAAATATGTACTGAAAATGGATAGGCAGGGCGTATTCACATACACGATGTGTAAACTAAGCTAATGGCACTTCAACAAAGTAGAAGCAATGCAAAGCATCAGTTGCAAGATATGTGCGAGCAATGTAACATTGGAAAGTTAGAGCAAGTACCTTGATGGGTGAATAAGATAGGGCATCTTCCTCTGACTCCTCCACTAGGGAGCTACATTGACTTAGGTCTCCCTCTAGCTCAGAATCACTGTTAGGATCATATTCTGACCATGAATCTGTAGGTGGAGAGCGTTTGCATTGCATTGCATCCAAACTTGATTTCAGTCCCTTAATGCCAAGTTTGACAGCCATGGCATTGTTCTGCTTTATTCTTTCCATGCAGGCAAGCTCATAATCATTATGATGCTGTTCAGAATCTGAGATTCATGAAAACATAAAAAGTAGTCAGATTATCTATGGAATGCATTGCGGATTCAACTCGGAGAGTGTCTCCCTATAAACCCCTGCATATGCAAAGTTCACCTCCCCAACCATGCTAACCAGACCACACACAGAAATACAAACCCCTTATGTCTCTATAACAGTCAGGCACACATTTCAAAACTGAAGTAGGAACATTAGAATCATATGAAATTCGTATTTGAACAAATAAACTAAGCAATTATGAGTGGCGTAATGTTTAGCTTCAAGGGTGAAGTGTTGGTAGTGCGACACAAAGCAAGTAGGCAGATTGTATTCCATGTAAAAGATCGAAACCTATGTAAAAGCTGGAAATGACACTTTCTTTCTATCTAGACAATGCAGTGTTCGTTACCCACACATGGTGGAAGAGATCACATAGAGAAATACTATTCACTCAGGTCTACGGTTCCTATATTTAGAAACAGGGTGGTCCACCCTAAAAGAATATTGACAACAAATATGACAAGGCAAGCATAGATGTAGTGAATCAATCATTTACTTGTGAGCTTATTAGGACAAGTATGCAGAATTGTAACTGCAGTAAGAGACCGTCCAAAATCTGAATGAAGAAGTTTGTCTAGCACTTATTGTTTGCAACTAATCGACGTGAATAATTGAATATTATATCGAATGAGTAAGAAAGACAAGTAAAATTGTCAACAAACCTGGCTTGCAGTAGTAATCTGGGTCAATGTCACTACGACCAACAATCCAAAATGACTAGTTTATGTTCCGAGGGCCAGAATTTTGAGAACCCTGTGAACTTTAGAGGTACTAAAGATTACCGAAATACATCTGAACCATTAAGTGTAGGTAGCACTGAGCACACAACAAACCCTAATGACCGTCCTGCCTAATGAGTAATGAATCAATTAGAAAATGGGTGATGAGGAGTGGCTGCTGAGTGTTGAGGATGTATCTCAGGATAAATCAGGTTGGCTTGGTGGGTGTTGCACGCCTGAGCCCTGAACGGACTGGGAAGGTAGGCACGGCGGCACGCCCGGGCAGTGATGACGCTGTTGGGCGAGCAGCTCCTGGCCTCCTGTTAGTCCGGCGTCTCCTCCTAGAGTCATGCCGTCTGGGGACGGCAAGTCGCCGGCGAGGCAGGCAGCTGGGGGCGAGTAGAGATCGAAAGCGTGCAGCAGAACAGAGGGGAATCGGGGCCTAGGACGACCCAAAATCCCAGGGTGGGCCGGCCCACCGTGGGCACCCTATAGAGATACACACCCGAGTGGCGAACACGCATTTTCAAAACTAATTTAGGAACATTTAGCTGACCAATTAAACAACTCTGTTGTAATAATATCATATTCGTATTTGAACATCTAAGCTTGTTTAGCTTGATGCGTGGAGCAGTGTTATTATGACACGAAGCACGTATTCTGATCGTATAGTGATCATAAAAGGGGGAAACTCTAAGCATATTTTTTTAGCAAAAGAGGGTCTTCCCTCCGATTTCTATTAAAGAAACCACCACGAAACCAACATGATCAATTAAACCCTAAGCATGATCAATTAAACCGTATTATGGTTGTGCCATGGCAGATTTGAATCTGCAAACCGGAGAAATGATATTTAGCATCCATTGTTTGCTTCGAACTAAGAACTAAATTCTAAGAGCTGAAAAAAAAGTAGAGTAACCAAGTTAAGCTCTATTTTCTGGTTGAGATCAAAAAGTTGAGGAGATATGAAGTACCACCTCTCTTGCGGCGCCGTGTAGGCATCGGGGGTGCGATGGTTGTCGGTGGTGTTGAAGAAGATCTGCGACGGTAGACGGGCGCATCGGGGGATAAGTCCCGTTGATGTGGAAGAGAAGGTCGTGTGAGCGGCCCCGGCAAAGAGGACGATGGCGCCGATGAAGCGATAGGACGCGATGCAAGGCTATTGGTCCGTCACCGTGGATGAGAAACATCCATCTCTAGTAGTGGACGACGTGGTCTTGGTAGGCGCTCCAGCATGGTGGAGGACGGTGGCGATGGATGTGGTGGAGGACGGCGGCGATGGATGGGGTGGCGGACGGAGGCTGGTGTGGGGATGGGGTGTTCTTGCGCGGACGGTGTATGAATGGAAAATGGAGGGAGAGGTACGAGGAACCATGTTTTTGTGATGCGCCTGTCTGAAATATGGGAAAGTTACGAACTTAGCCCCCGTTTAAAATTTGGACGTCTCGTCGATTGGGGATAGGACGGTAATCTCGCATCTCGCCAATATTTGCCCAGAGCGATTTCGGGCAAGGAGAGGGTGGTTGGCGCCCATGGTTGGCACCCACGGTGTATGAACAGGACTGACAGGTAGGGCGGTTGTGTCACGTCTGAGTGAAGTTACAAACCTGCCCCTATTGAAAATATTTGCCTACATCGATTTCGGCCGAGTCGAGTTTGTTTTGCCGCCCACCGTGTATGAATGGGGAATGGAGGGAGAAACAGAGGTCTTTCGGACGAGCTTGAATCAAATGTGTTTTGCCGCCCATGTTTGACGCCCACCGTGTCGGAATGGGCTCAGAGGCGGTCGTGTCACATCTAATTGAAGTTACTAACCCACCCCTATTTAGAGCAGTGGAAATCGGGCCGATGGATTGTCCGTGTAATGGGTAGACAGTAATTTCCATCTCCCAAACACTTGGCTTCAGGCAGCCGACGTGGGAGTGGACATTTTGCAGCTTCTTTCAAATTTTGGGACAATAAGCATCCACGTTTACCCTGAAAACTAAATTCGAATCCATTTTGTATTCCTATATGAATCTTTATAAATCGTTCTATGTGTTTTTATATATCTTCAAAAGGACGACAAAGATGTATTCCACTGTCATATATGAATATGATTTACAAATTCCGATACTCAAATTCAGAAACTAGTATCCAGTTTAAGGTGAATTCGAATATTTGGAACACTTCATGTCCAACTCAAATGTCACACGCAGCATAATGTGTACTCCAAGTCAATCAACCAAGAATGTACAGAACAACAGACATATAAACACTTATAGAGTATATGGATCAATAATATCAACTAACATATATAAGCCAGGCCGCTGTACTTTTTTTTGGCTACAACAGCATCCTTTTTTTAGCCAGCATCTTGGCCCTTTCCGATGCGTGCCACGGTCCATCTATACTACTACTATTGCTGAATGCACATTCAGCCCGATTGGCATATTTGTAGGTCTGGCACAGCAATCCAAATGAAATGTCTCCGAGTCTTATCAATTAATACAGACTTGTGCTCAAATAAAATTACAAACCAAAAAACAAAAAAATATTACATGATCTCTAAAACAAATGGTTTGATTGATTACATGAATAGACAACACAAAGGTTATTCAACTATGGAAAGAACATTTCACCTATGATTTACCAAGTAGGAATTTAATTTCTTTTTTTCCTTCAGGACCTTAACAATCTGGTCAGTCTCAGCTTGCTTCATTTTGAAATCCACAAAATATTTAATGGTTGTCTTGAGTACTGCTTGTGATTGTGCTGTTTGCTTCCTCAACATGTCAACTTCATCTCTAAGTGCAGAAGCAGAATCTCTTTCTACCACTAGTTTAGCCTCTAGAGCATCAGCAGTTGGCAATTCATAATGCATGATTGGGCTGGTGCCACTGCTGTGGGATGATGCAACGTCCATGGGGACCTCGCTCTTTGATCTTGGGCTAACCTGTTTTGCCATTAAAGTTCCGATTGGATTCAGAAAAGTTGAAGTTAGAAAAACATCTCAACTGGGAGTTATAACCGCAAACCAGTTAAACAAACAAGGAATTAAAGAGTTTCAATTGGATGCTGAAAAGTACTCCCTCCGTCCCATAATGTAAGACATTTTATAACACTATGCTAGTTTCAAAAAACGTCCTATATTATGGGACGGAGGGAGTAGTTATTAACATCATTGTAACCCGCTGCTGCAGCAGCAAAGCAGTTAAACAAACAAGTAGATATTTAAGTTAAGGCAAACAGGTAATTCTTAACAGTAAGTATCAAACACATAGATAGGCGCAGTCTACAATATGATTAATAGGTTGTGCCATTATGTAATCAGTAGCAAACTAAATTAAGCCAAGCAACGTAATTGAAATTTTTTGCAATAAGTGGCTAACTGAAATTCCGAGAAGCAGGTAACTGAACTTACGCTAGTTCTTTGTACAGGCACACTACAACTTCTTTTTCGCTTACAAGGTTATACAAAGGAGTCCATGGCATCAATTGCTTGGATACGCAGTCCCAATACTTCTTTCTTCCCACACTGCATGGGTAAGTCGAATGGTTAATCTGGTAAGATGGTGCGTCCTTGATATGTTATATGAGGATGTGTAGTCAGACTAGTTGTAGCCAAACACATCACACTGGCTTTTACTGTATATTTCATGCGATTACTTTTGGCATATCGAGATCTAAGCAATCTACAATAGGATGAAAAGACTGGCATCCTTCACATTATTGGCGAACTCAGTTCATAGAAACAAGCAATTCAACCATTCTGTGGGTAAATCAAAAGCGCCACTGGAATATTTTTCACTATCCAATCATACACACAAAAAGTGGCGACGCCACCATAGGAGCTAGTATGGGTGGCTGCCTCAGGTGGCTGGAAAGTTTGCACCTAGTTTGAGTCGTCCAGGTTGGCCCACGCTAGTTTTGTTCGTCCCAACGCACGAGCAGGCAACGTAAAAAATGAAGAAAAATGTTTCAATTTGGATGGGCCAATAACATAAGTGCAAGGCAGGCCTTATAGCAGGCTCGCGGCCCAAACGAGCGCCTCCCATATCGATCGACAGCAGGAAAGATCCCAATTCATTCGCTCCAGCCTCCAGTCTGGTTCGCTCCTAACCTAGCCGCCGCTGGACAGACCAACACAGCACTTCCTCGCGCCCTCGTTGGAGGGCGGTCGCCGGGCTTCAAGCGAACGGAAGGATAAGAAGATGAAGATCCAACCCTGGGTGTAGCCTGCGTGGGAGGCAGCGGCGGCAGCACGGGCATGGCATCGAGCTTGCGCAAACGGATAGTCATAGCTTGCAAGAGTAGCATGCGCAACGAGCAGGTACATCACATCCCTGATTATATCTAATTCAACTCTTCAATTTCTGGCCAATAGTTAAACCTGACGGTGTTGTAAAACTGCTTGTATGTAGGGAATCTATGAGAAAATGAAACAAATTTCTACTTATTTTATAACTCCCCCAATCAATACTGAACTGACTGAATCTGATGTATCTAATCAAGTTTCCGGTGCAAACATACAAGCTCATGTTGTTCTTGAGCCTAAAGTGTCTAATGAACAGACTGCTAAGGAAGGATTTGATGCAAACATTTTACATGCTCCTGGTGATGAACATATAGTGTCTAACGAGGGATCTAATGCAAGCATTTTGCAAGCTCATTGAAGGATTTAGTGTCTAATGATGATCTACTATGTTGAGAGAGACAGAGATTTGCAGGCATTGATGACAAGCAAATTATAGTGCATTTTCATAGCTTGAGGAAACATCGAGGCCATCTACCAGAAAGTCCCCGTATCATGACAACATAGCATAAATACTTTTCTAATATGTTGTTTGAAACTATTAGCATACTTGTGCAGGGATAGATATATTGATATGCAGTTTGCGCACTAGTTATATGTGCAATTACACTTTGATATTTTCAGCCAGAGAACGAATAATTCAGGCAGGTACAGACCATGTTTGTAGTCCTTTTACACCATGTTGCATTTTGTGTTTTTTGGTGCTTGCATCATTTAGTGTTTATAATCTGAACTACTTTGGATCATTAGCTGGTTTTCAAAGTGCATGTAGCTTCACATTTCTCAAGTTATGTTGATTTCCGTAGTGCAAGTGCCTTCGTATTTTTTAAGTTAAATGTCCGCCCCTGGTAACTTGAATTCGTGGATCAGCCACTGCACACAAATCATACACGAATGCCAGTATGAATTAAATGAAATGCAGGGACTTACGGTAGCTCGTTGTACAGGCTCGCTGCAGCTCTGCTTGCGCTTGGGATGTTCCATGTACAAGTCCATGTTACCACTTGCTTGGATGTGCAGGCCTTGTGCTCCTTGCATCCCCCTCTGCATTTTTGACACAGCAAATGGTTGATCAAATAAGAGGAATCGACCTTGATGTTGTACCGGAGGACAGATACTTACAAGGTTATACGGGTGTGCAGGGTGTGTACCAGATCCCGTAGCCCCGTCATGATTCGCTAAAAAATGGATTTGCTTGTTTTAGATGATATCTCCAAAAGAAATAAGAGTTAAAGTCAGAGTTGCATAGGCGTGTAAGCTAAGAGAGCAGTGAAAGGATATCCAAACATCGTCGGAACAGTGCACAAGGGAGTGATGTGTGGATACCTAGTTCGGGCCGGCGTTTGGGCATGCTCGCCTAGCTAGAGTGCGGGTCACTTCAGAGCCGTTGAGGGTGATGCGCTGACGTTGGCTGGCCGTGCACGGATGCAGATCTTGAATGGTAGCGGAGTGCTACGATGCGGCAGACGAGACCATTGGTGAAGCCCCAACGACCTCGGGGGGCGGAGGTGCGACGATGTGCTCGGTGAAGTAGCCCCGGTGAGCTGGGAGACGGCGTCGGTGAAGCGCACCTGATGCGGTGGAACTTGGTGTCTGTGAGGCACGTCGGTTGCGGCGGCCGACGTTGTCGGTGGACCACCCGGTGCGGCGAACGAGGGCGTAGATGAGGTAGCTCCGGTGCGGTGGTGAAGCGCGACTGTCGTCTTCGTCGTTGTCATCGTCCGGCACAGAGGTGGGGAACGGTGGGGAAAGAGACGAGACGAGGGGCGATTCAAGGGATCGCGGTGAATTAGGGATTTGAGCAATCTGGGCGCGGAAGGGGACGGTGGAGAAGAGAGATTTTGCAGGGCTGGAATTGGGGCCGCCAGATATTTCAATCCAAAACATGGAAGCGCGAACTTATATTGTCATCGTCCTTTTTTGGGGGGGAGGGGGGTGGGTGGCTGTGTGCTACGCGTCCGTCCGACACACGCGACCACCCCGACAGGACTCGCTTCGGTGCCTTAAGGCACCTGCCTTTGTGCCCATGACATGAGGGCCCAACAGGTGGCTGGCCCACATGTCAGTCACCCAAGGGTTGTTGCCTTTAAGGCTCCAAAGTAGCGTCCACCCCGACACGACCCTGGTCTGCCTGGTGCGCCTACATTTGAGAATGCAAAACGAATCTTCTTTCATTTGCAAATGAATCTGTATGTATTACCATGTCCGTGTTTTCCTTGCAATAATTAGTCATTCAAAACGAGATACTCCATCCGTTCACTTTTGTAAGTCGTTTCAGACAACTTAAAATGAACTGTTTTGCACATTGTCCGAAATGTCTTCAAGGTCTTATAAAAGTGAACATAGGGAGTACTATAAATTAATTAATGAGGAGTTATTTGAAAAAAAAATCGAAACGGTACCCACGCTAACGTGGATTAGAGTGTGTCACATAATTAGTTATTTGAATTAGAGTGTGTCTCACATAGTTAGTTATTTGAATTAGAGTGTGTGTCACATAGAGATCTCCAATTCTAACGTGGATTTCGCATTTCACTGTATCCACGCTATTTTTTTAATACAAATTCATATGTATATGATGAACACCATGGTAGTGAGAAAACTTTTGGATGGATTCAAACATATGACCTACAAAATAGCACAACAAATTGAGCCAATGTCAACTTTTCGAAACTTAGTATGGCACGAATTCGAAATAATTACCCGTATGCCTGGTCCTCGGTTCAAATCTTACAATGTACACCGAATTGAAACATCGATATTAAGTCTCGTACTATGTACATTCAAATGTTGTTTTTAGTCCCCACCCCCGTGTGCACAAACGCTACATACTTCCTGTATTGGTCAATCTTCCTCTCCTAACCACCTTAGCAAGCTATCGGTTTCCAACACACGTTCATTCTTTCTCTCCGATCTCTAAGTCTCTCAACTACACAACCCCTTTTTCCACTCCTGTTACCAAATGTATTTACCTCACACACCCGACATTGCACCCCATGCCGAGCTCTCTCTCTCCCCTCTCACCCTCTCGCGCTAAATACATGCATTGCCTATCTAGCCCCCCCCCCAACCTCTCGTGCGCACGAACGCACATTTAGGTCACTCCCTCGAGACTGTCTCACTCA
>NC_041389.1:118036705-118053343 GCF_002162155.2 Triticum dicoccoides
GGGCCACACTCTCTCAATCTCACTCTCTTTATCTGAGTCTCGTTTAACCTCGTTTTCTTTCACACACAAATGATATATCTCCCTGTTCGGGCCTCGATCGACACACTCTATACTCTCTCACGCAGATTGTCTATCTAGGTCAGTCCATCCAAGCCGCCACCACACTTTCGACCTCATGGTGGGCCACGCTCACTCAATCTCTCTCTCTCTCTCTCTCTCTCTCTGTGTGTGTGTGTGTGTGTGTGTGTGTGTGTGTGTGTGTCTCGATTTACCTCGCTCTTTCTCAGACAAAAATGATATATCACCATGTTTGAGCCCAATTCGACCTATTCACATTGTATACTCTCTCACGCACATCGTCTATCTAGGTCACTCTCTCCAACCCGTCTAACTCTTACGATCGCACAGCGACCCTATGTGATCGGTTGACCTTGCTTCCTCCCACACACAAAATACATCTACACGTCTGTGACTGGATCATCTCTCAAGCTCTATCTTACAGCCCTCACCCTTACCAAAAGCTCAATCGGACAATATCTCTCCGGAGCATATATATTTGTTCAATGAATGTCGGACCACACTCACGTTGTCTCTCTATCTATATGTCTCTGAATTGACCTCGCTTTCTCATACCGTATCTTTCCACGCGTTGAAGCTACTACCTCTCCATCCCTCGCAAAGCCGGAGCTATTTACATTGCGAGGGGCACTCCAACCTTGGATTAATTTGTGTAGGCATTTATTCCGGTCGGTTTAGATTATATTTTTGTACCATTCGGCCCACAACTACTCCAAACGCCATTGCAACCCACGCAACTCCCCTAGTTGATTTCCCTCTGGCTCGGTCATCGCTCTCTCGCACGTCCTTTCTCACCTTCAATGTCGCACCATGGTATTATTGAAAAAACTATGTTGTTCTCTTTAATTATTATAAATAAGCTACAAAACTACACACCGATAGTCCACTTGGAATGGAACAAATTTCGACCCACAAATTAAAGTGCTACAAACTACACACCAAGGGGCCCACATGTCATGAAACAAATTTGGACCCATATACAAATTAAAAAATAAAGGACGAGGATCGAACATGCGACCGGGCCTTCAAGCCGCACGTCAATAGGCAACATACGTAGAATAGCAATGTTTGTTGTACCCCCTTTGTTCACATAATGTTTTTATATTACCACAGCCTAATTAATGGATAACATGTAATATTATTTTTAGTACTATTCGCCTTCACTTACTGGTGGGTTCCATGTGTGCTCACACTCTCTCTCCTCCCCTTCTGCATTTAGACGCACGGGCAAACAGGAAGAACTCGCGGGCGATGTTGCCGTTGACCATATCTGGACGCGTTCACAACTCACAAATCATAGCACCAGTTTCACGTACTAGCAGCACTAGTCAGTGTGTATGTGCAATGCACGTTAATTTGGAAGTATATTAAGTGCATGCGGATATTAACTATACTAGGATATTATTTGCGTGTTGTCATGTGATTAGCACTATTTTGGCATGAAATTAACTGCACGCTAAACGTGTTGAGCGCTCGACATTGAAGCAGTCTAGGTCGTTGGATGACAAGGAATACATGTGGCTTGATGCCGTTTTATATTTAATTTGATACGGCTCTAGCAGAACATTCAATCGATCAAACCATACATTTCGTTCAGTCTGACTCCGACTTTAAATTATACGACGATCGATATAAAATAAACAGAAATGATAAACGTTTGGATTTTAAGCATGGCAATCCGAACGTTTTTCATGGCAAATTTAGATTACGCGGCGGCGGCGGGGGCGTCTCGCGGTGGGAAGCGGCTCCTCTGCCATGCTCTGTGTGTCGTCGGGCCACTGACCGATGGCGACGCCGGCGTCTTGCGCCATTGTTGGCGTACTCCTGCATGTTGGCCTAGCTTCAAGGAAGGCCAAAATGTTCTGAACTTCGGAGCGAGTCAACTGGCAGAAGGAGGCGACTGGCATTGGTGCAAGGAAGCGGTCGACGGCGGCCATCCATGCCGCTGAGGGGGGAACTGGCACCCGCGCGCGGACAGGCGCTGTCAACGGCGCGGCGGAGACGTTCATGTGCATGGGCACCGGCACGAGCGCGCACGTTAGTGCACGCGCAGGCACATGCGCTGGCAGGTGCACGGGCACCGGCACGGGCGTGCGCGTCAGTGCACGCGCAGGCGCATGCGCTGGAAGGTGCACGGGCACGTGAAAGTCGGCGGGGACCTCGTGGAACCCCGTGGCATCAAGCTCGGCGGCAATGTGCGGCTCCCAGCCCATCAATGCCACGGGGATGGGCGCTGGTGCAGTCGGAGCGACGGGAGCCGGAACGGGAGTGGGGACAGGCGCGGCGTCTTCCCGCAAGGCCAGTTCAAGCTCGTCCCAAAGCGCCTTATGTTCTTGAGACTCCGGCTGGGTGTCTTCCTCATGAAACTGGAACACTAAGGGCAGACCATCGTGATGCGGCATGGCATACGTTTAGGTCGGGCAAGTTGGAGGTAGACGACAGGAGAATCCGAGAGGAAGAGAGAGGATTGTAGCAATACCGAGTAGTGCGGGGTTGATTTTAAATTGCGGCACCGGCGACATTAAAAGTGGGAGCAGTTGGGACGACGGTGGGTGACGCAGCCTGGTCAAAGGGCTCGCCTCCCGGTGAGTCTGCACAGCGGTCTGCTCGCACGCCTCCCTGACAGCCGGCACAGCGGTCTGCTCGCATGCCCCCCGTTGACTCACACGCTTGCTGGGACGACATGTGCCGATGAGAAGCGGGGACTCGTGGCGGCACGTAAACGCCCACGGTTTCAATAGTGAAAGCGTTCGCCTTAACATGACAGGTCTTTTCCCTAAAAAAACGTGACAGGTCTTTGTTCCAAAATACCTTGGCTCTTCATTTGTGCAACTTGTCATAAGCAGCTTGTCTCGAATTGAAGAAAAAACTTACGAAGTAATATTTGTGCCATATCATGTGACCATGCTCAGTTTCAAGAATTTATGTTCCCTTTTGGATTTTCTAAAATTTAAGACCCAGGATTCGAAACAATATCATAACCTGAATCATGCAATAAATCTTCAAGCCGTACATCTGTCCTGTTGTATTTCTTAAGAAAGGATTTGGTCAAACGTTTTGCTTAGTTAAACCTCCTTTCCGGTTTATAGGGCTCAATTCAAAAATCTCACCAATCAAGGTAGATGGTGAGTGGTGGAACAATTGTTGTAGTTTGCAAAACCAATTAATTAATGCGCTTGTTTTCCTCAAAAATTGTGTTTACGAATGCATTAATTGCAATGCATGCATGCATAAAGTACATGCATTGGTCAATTTTCTCTTAATACTTGCATGTAATGATTTATTGCACCGTGAAATCTGAACATGTGATGGGGAACAACCAAATTGAGACTTATAAAATGGGAAAACTAAAATTTTGAGATAAGCCCTATAAACCGGAAAGGATAATCCCTTCGTACCAGTGCATTGCCTGATATATTAACTCAAGAACTAGGCACGAACAAAAAAAGTGCTAGGCACGAACAAACGGGCTCAATTCTGTGGTCATCCTAGTGTAGTAGTAGTAGTACTAGGCAATGCAGTTGACGGGTGACATTGACGAGCGGCGACCTAGGGAATTGAACCATGCTCGGCACGGTCGGTAACGTTGTCTAGTTACTAAAGATTGTTCATCGGTAGTCATTATGGACCGGGGACATGAGGGGAATTTCCTAGGGCTGGAATTCTGGCCGCCAGATATTTCGACTTGAAACGCTGAGGCTCGACTGGTTGGGGTTGCCTAATGTGCATACCACGCACGCCACCGAAGGACACGAGCCCGTTTTTTTAGGATCAACATGAGCCAAGGTCTGGCTGGTACACCGTTGGGTCCTACCATTTGAGAATACAAAAGGAACCTTTTAAATTGCCGAACGAATCTATGGGTATTACAATACTCGTATTTTCCTTGCAAATACTAATCTCAACGTGGTAATTGATTTATGACGAGCCGTTGAATTAGAGTGATTTTGTGATATAGTGATCTCAACGTGGATTTCACATTTCATGGTATCCCTAGTAAGTTTTGCAATGCAAATTCAAATTTAAAAGATGAACAATATGGAGGTGAGAAAACTTTGTACCACACACACACACAGACACACACGCACGAACAAGACAACAATCCAATAAGTATAGTCAATCTATTTTTCCAACCCATGCATGTATGACACGAGTTCAAAAATACTCCTTCTATTCCTAAATATTAGTCTTTTAGAGAGTTTAACAAATGACTACATACGGAGCAAAATGAGTGAATCTAGACTCTAAAATATGTCTATATACATCCGTATGTGCCAGTCTATTTGAAGCCTCTAAAAAGACTAATATTTAGAAACGAAGGGAGTAAAATGTAAGACATCCATGGTCCTCAGTTCAATATTTAAAATGAACATGAATATTAAGTCTAGTACTACAGTACATGCAAATGTTGTGTTTAGGAGGAGCGATGATTGTCGGGGGTCAACCCCTTGACCTTAGATAAAACTGTGGAGCTCTGTTTAGGGTTGTTTAGATTATATTTGTTCCCACCCTCCCAACCACCGATTGGTTCACCCCCCACCCCTCCTCCCCAGGAGAATATCATGTGCCCCCATACCTTACATGCTATATGCCGATACGAGTTGCTTGGAGCTTGTAGATCTAAGATATAGCAGCTCACATGATGTGTCTTAATTTTTTTGCAGGAAACCTTGATGAGTTTGAGAATTGCACACAATTTGTACAAAAACAACTTAGATGCCCTTTGATCCCATATCCAACGACCTGGAAGCTCGTATAACCGTAGCATCTAAGATGAAGGAGGACATCATATTCTCCTGTATGTAAGAATATCATGTGCCACCACACCTTATATGCTTTGGTGATACAAGCTCTTCGGAGGCGTTGGATTTGTGACCCAACACCTCCTCGGTGGTTCGAATGGTTTTTTGCAGAAAATCCCCAAAAGAGTTCGGCCACTGCTTACAAGCACAAAGACTGCTCAGATGCCATTGGATCTCAGATCAAACGACCTCCAAGCTCGTATCACCATAGCATCCAAGCTGCGATAGCACCTTATGTTTTCTCGCACGGGAGAGTATGAGGTGCTCCTGCACCGTAGATTCTATGGTGATACGAGTTCACTGAGATCTAACGGCCCACAGTAGGAAGTTTGAATGTTTTTGCAATATACGGCTGATAGAGTTTGGGAAATGCGCAGAAAGTACAAGTACTATGCATGTGCCATCTGATCACTGATCATACGACCTAGATGCTCATATCACCATAGCGGGTAATTAAGCTACGGGGAGCACCTAATATTAGCACCGGGGAGCCGTTGGATCGAAGATGCAGCGGCACACACGAGGCCTGAATGTTTTATTTGCAAAAAGAACTTTGGAGAGTTTGGAAATTGCGCATAATTACAAAGACTACTCCCAAGCCATTGCATCTCACTTCCAACGGTGTAAAAACTCATATCACCATTGTATCTAAGCTGCGGGGTGGATGTGATATTCTATGCCGTTGTCATTTTTGTTTGTAAACTTGCAAAATATGTGTAACTCGTGTCATTACTTGTCTAACCGCGCAAAGTGTTTGTTCAAAAAAACATCCTACACTGAAATATCGGAACAACACACGGGGGTCCCACTTGTCATTAATCAAATTTGGACCTAAAACTAACAAATCTGAAAGACGAGATTCGAACTGGCAACCTCGACTACAAAGTGTAAGTCGATAACCTGAAAAAACGAAAGGTTGTTAGCTTTGTCCCATAACTTGATTTTATACAGTACTTGCGTTGAGTAGAGTAGAGGGAGTGCCTCGTCAACACGTGCATGACCGTTGTCTCACTTACGGGTGGTCCTAGGTCTGCGATCTCAATCTCTCTTCTCTCCATCGTCTAGCCTTTTCACGGGCACACATGAAGAGCGGTGCTAGCTTGACGTGGTGTTATTACAACTAAAAAAGCTTGGAAAATAGAAGAATCGCCTAGAACAAGAGATGTTGCGGCTGGTCGAGACGGAGCTAACCGTGCCACGTTTGCATGATGAAGTTGTGTGGCTAGTGGGGTGTTTTCGACCGACTGGCTGGGTCCCGAGGTCGAACCATAGGTACTACATCTGATATAGTATATTTTTACACGCACATTTTTCCTCCGTGCCGAGACGTGGCACACCCTACCGCGCGGTTTCGGGGTCCTCCCGGGTGGTGCACGCATATATTCTTCCTGACGTGGGACGCCCTACCGCATGTTTTCTAGGTTCTCCTCGGTCGTAGCGCCGAAGCAAGTAAATGAGTCGTCAAATCACGAAAGACCACCTTTCCCGCCGAGTACATCAGTGAAGCACGATGGCTAGCTAGTTGGGATAGTTCGACCGATTAGCTAGGCCGCCGCCACATTTGGTTTTTCACCCCTTTTTATCTACTTGCCGGCAGGTAAATTTGAATATCCACCGTGGCGTTGCTCTGGTGTTTGGGCGCGGCAGGATTTTAAATTTTTTGATTGACTGGCGCAGGCGCGGCAGGATTTTAAATTTTTTGATTGACGGGAGCAGGCGCGGTAGCAATTAGTCACGATGACTCCGCCTGTAAAAACCCACTGCTCCCTGATGTGAGAAGTCGTCAACTGGTGTTTTACCGTGGTGAAAACCAAAAGATTCCCCGCTCCTCGGCTGGCTCCCTCCGCCTTCCCGTAGATTGCATTGCCTTTCAACAGTTTCGCCCCCTTTGCTTCCTCTCCCCATTGCTTCTACCTTGTGCCATGGCGGCGCAGCAGATCAAGGAGTCCGAGGTGAGGCGCCTGACACAGGAGCTCCATGCCAAGGATGAGGAGCTCAGGGTCAAGGACGTGGAGCTCCGTGAGCTCAAGGAGGAGAGGAGTGCCATGCTCCTACGTTATGTGCGGGAGTTCACGGAGCTTCAAAAGCGGCAGGCGTCCACCACAAAGATGCTCAAGGCATCGGCGGTGTTGTTGCAGAAAGCAGGAGATACGATAGGCCGTCAGGGGAGCCGGCTGGAGCGCGAGCAGGCCGATCGTGACGAGGTCCAGGATCGCCTCAGCCACTTGGTGAACCAAGTTGCCACGCACGTGTTGCGGCTGCGCGATGCCTACCGTCGTGCCAGCGCGATGATGCCGGCCGTCGGGCTAAACCCGTTTGACCACCCGGTCGACTTCAACGAGCTACGGCTTCCTGATCTGGTCTCCTTCTTCACCTATATCTCCGAGGAGCTGAGCCGTCTCCGCATGATGGTGGGGGCTGAGCTGGACAAGGAGGGGTTGCGCGCTACCGTCGCCGTTGCCGGGTGAATCCTTTCAGGGATCCGTCACCGGAATCCATTCGTGCCATTGGATGCCGTCTTTGACGAGCTGGCTCCCATCGACCGGGAGCGGGCTCTGCGGGCGGTTGCACCCTACATCACCAACGTCATGCGCCTCGAGAAGCAGAGGGACTTCGGTGGTGTTTAGGCGCCCTCTGCATGGGCATGTCCATGTCTCGGCGCAACATGACCGTTGGATCAAACTGAGACAATGCAGATCCGTCACTATAGCACAAAGCGTGTGGGTGTGTGTGGTTGCATTCTCATCTCAACATAGTTGTTTCCTCTTCGTGTATTTTTTTCAACCTACTAGTGTGGACTCATGCACCCTTCATGCACTCTGCCAAACACCCAAAAGTTGGTCGAGAAGGGAACTTTTGCTCCCATCCCATGCACCCTTCATACACCCTGTCTAACACTATAGGATGTACTTCATATGGTTCATGTTTCGTGGAGTACCATAGCACCGTACTCTCCATGCGCTGTGGACCTAGTTCTGTTAACATCAATCTCACCGTTCATTCTCGACCCGACAGTCGAAAAAGCGGTACTATGTTACATATAGGAGTAGTTGACATGCGCACAACACAGCAACAAGATTGTGTAGTACTGACGTATGAACCACTGCACATGCCTAGTAGTAGGAGCACTGTGTATGTTCAAGTGGCTGCCGTGTTTCGCACTCCTCCGTCGTAAGAGTGGAAACGCTTGTTGTAATCATTTTTTTTCTTCAGAATGAAAAACAGTGGACACGCTCTACCGTGCGGATCCTCCTCCAGCCATGCACTAAATTACTCACTTTCGCCAACGTGTGGGACAGCCAGCACCTGGGTCCACCAGCCATGCACTAAATTACTCCGTAGTAGAGTGACGGTACACTACCCCGATCGAACCGCCGCAGTAATGCCCAATGAGCCATCAAATCACAAAGCCCCCTCCTTTCCAGCAGTAAGTTGGACAGACGAAGCAACCATCATTTCACTCTTCTCTCTCAGCTTCCTCTCTTGAAGAAAACCCCCACTCGCTTCGCTTCTCCCTCATCTCGTTCCTCCTTTCACTCTTCTCTCTCAGCTTCCTCTCTTGAAGAAAACCCCCACTCGCTTCACTTCTCCCTCATCTCGTTCCTCCTTTCACTCTTCTCTCTCAGCTTCCTCTCTTGGATGGACGCCGGAGCACCGGCCGACGTGATGTCTATGGCTCTGGCCAAAACCGTCGAGGCTCACGGTACGAAGAAGCGCAAGCACCCCGCCGAGACTACCGCAGACAAGCTCAAAGCCATCGCCCTGTCCAAGCCCCCCTCTCCGGGATCCCTCATTAAGCAAGTCCAGGTAATGTCTCTTGTTGACGATCTTTTTCCCGATCTTGATCGTGTTTTTTAATCTAACACGGAGTACTAGTACTGGTAGTACAACTTTCTGGGTGATCTTGCATGTGATTTTAGTGTGCCAAATGACGGTTCTAAATTCCTCTTTTGACCAAAACATGCGAGAGGTTGACACTGATTTCTTATAGATTACTTTCAACTACTCCCTCTGTCCCAAATTTCTTGTCTTAGATTTGTCTAGATACGGATGTATCTAATACTAAAATGTGACTTGATACATCCGTATCTAGACAAATCTAAGACAAGAATTTTGGGACGGAGGGAGTACTTTATGAACATCAATGCTACCTTTTAAGAGGGTATATTTGCCTCAGTAACTTGTGTTATGGATAATGCATGTAATCCCTCCGCTCTCATGCCTTTGAAGACATGTTCTAGTGTCTTTGTTCACTCATTTCTGTGCGTATATGTAGTCATATATGGAGTATAATATCGAAAATCATCTTTTATTTCTGAACGGAGGTAGTAATGAAATATGGTTTCTGTTTGAATTAGAACCAGGTCCGCGGTGGAGATGAAGTTCTCAAAGTCATGCCGTGTGAACTGGAAGACCTGATGATGAGTTCTACCGCTGAACTATCCAGCTGCTGTGTCCTTGTCGCCACGTGTCCTGAACTAGTGTTTTCCTATAGCATTGTTGTCAGGCGTGTTCTCGAGGCTGTACTTGACCACAATAATTTCCTGGCTGTGCCTTCGATTATGAAGGGTGTGGTTCTTGTAAAGCTTCCCAACAAATCTGATGCGGCATGTCTTCATCATCATGTTTATGAGTGGAAAGACCACTCTGTTAGGTTCTCCAAGGTTGACAAGATGGTGATGGTGCATGTAGACATCTCACACGAAGTACATGGCCTAGTCAGTTATGCGGGGTTCATCCCGTAGGTCGGTGGCAAGAAATAGTCTGCAGAGTTTAGTTAGTGCAACTTTGCTTGTCTGTAGTAAGTACTATTGTTCAGTACTTGATTTGTGTTTGTGAACCCTGTATTGTTTATTAGTACTGCCGCTTTTGGTGTGTGGTCAGTCCTGAGAACGGTCTATGTTAATGTCTGTCCACTCAATTCAGTCTGTACATTTTGAAGTATCCAGATCATATTTTTTAGGACGGTTTATCAATTATGGTTACACTCCAATATCTGTATGCATTGCAGGGTTTATCGCACCCACCAGGATTTCTAGTCCCATGGATGTTTGGTCCATACGATTTGTCACGACCTTTGGACTGTCCTACTTGTGGGAGTAGGCAGGGTCCCTGCATGCCACGCGTAGTTGGACGATCAATCTTCTGTTTAGTACTTCAACATAGTGATTTCCTGGTAAGGATTCACTCGTGTCACATCAAGTAAATCTTATTGATTTACTGTCTAAATATTATTGATTTAATGTCATGTTTTCTTTCTTTTCTTGCAATTTTATGATGCAGGTTTTGCCATGTGACATTCATCATAGAATAAACCGTTTGGTTTGCTCTACGATGGCTATTTTTGCAGGTTTCACTTCTTATGTCGTGTCAGTAACGAAGGCAATGTCCATCACTTATATTACTGGAAAAAATTGGATCGGTCTGTTGTCTGAGTACAAGCTGAATCCCTATGATGAACTGCAGTTTGGTTTAACAAAAACGCCACAATTAGTCCTTCTCACGTTTAAAAGAAATGAAGAAAAAAACTGAATCACGGTCACGGATCCTAGTCAACTTAGAAAGCTGATCATAGCAGACCAGACACGATCGCCGCTGTCTCGCACAGATCGAGCACCGGCAGTTGCTCTAGCACTGATAGCAGCAGCAACTCAGTCTCTTCCAGCTAAGGATTGGGCACCGACCGCGTCAGCGGATCAGTCTGATCTACCGGAGGATCGGGCATCAACACCGGCACCAGTTCTACAAGGAGCACCATCTCCGGCAGCAGCAGCGGCTTCGACACCTGCACCAACACTTGCACTTGCATTTGGTTCGGCCCATGCAGTTGCACCGGCAACAGACCGGGCTGCAGTTCGCACTTCATATACCAAAGTCCTTACAAAAACCGACATGTCCACCTTCTTGGTAAGCATTGGCCGCCCAAGTGCTTCGTTCTTTTTTCTTTCCATGTTGTTTCACATGATTCACTGTGTTGATCTAACTGTTTGGGTATGTCTTCTTGTTTTCAAACAGAGAATTCCTAGAGCAACGAGGGAGTCGTTCAACAATCCAGGCGACCGCGGCCAAGTTTCTCTTACCATGCGCAGCCTTGGCGTGAATGAACCTGCTCAATATACCGTAAGTACAAAGGATGGTTGCATGATGATTGATGCTAAAGGATGGTCAAGGTTCAAATCTAAAACATATCTTGCGGTAGGGGATGATGTCAAAATCGAACTTTCTCGGCAAGGAGAGCTGGTCCAAATCAACTTTGAAATTCTTCAGTAGCAGCACGCAACTGCCGAACTGATCTATCCTCCGAGAGATTTTGATGTAATAATCTGGCATGGTGAAACAAGTGTCCTGTGTGTATAAATAGTACGACAGTATTATTTATCACATGGTATATCGTTGATAGAATTGCAACTCTGATTGTTGGTTAGGAACTGTCGTTCGATTCCATTCCAACAGCTACCGTGCTTTATTCAATTTTGTGTATTCGCCTTGCGACAACATCTAAAACCAGCGCAGTGCCGATCGCTTGCAATATGAAAAGCGCTAAGGTAGAACACATGGGCCCCCAAACATGCAGGGTCGGCCCGCGGCCCAAAGTCCATGACCGTGAGCCTATCTAAGTATTATATTCTCAGCTGAACCCCCATAAAAACAAGCTGAACCCCCATAATGCCCGTGCGTTGAAGAGGGAGTATATTTCTCGGCAAGGTGAGCCTGTGATATAAAAGATTTGTATATTTCTTTACAGAGGGAGTATCTCTCTGTCAAAATATATATTTATGTGTAACTAGTTACTCTTGTCTTTCTACTTCCTTTCGCTGATATGTGGGGCAACTGGCAACGGGGTCCATGTGCCATATGCACAAATTAGAGTGCACAACTTCACGGTAGACACACCCCGGTCATAGCGCCGCAGTAATGTTCAATGAGCCATCAAATCACAACCCCCCCCCCCTTTCCAGCTTTAGCAGTAAGCTGGACGGACGAAGCGGCAATATTTCACTGGGCCTGAATCCCCTTCTCCCTCGTTTGCTTGTTCAAAGAAAACCCCCGCTCGGCGATTGCATAGGGTTTTCTCATGGAGAACTAGGTACAAATTCTTCATCCATCCCCAATAAATCCAAGACCCTTTGTCACAGGTAATCCTAGGATGGCAGCCGCCGCCGTTGATGCATTTTTCTTCGTACTGAATCTAGTGTGTTTCAGTTGCATTGCCCAAAGTGCGAGTACCCTACAGATTTCTGTGCCCACGGCGAGACGCCACACTTGTTCCTTCTCATCCTACCACAGCATTTTGAAACGCGCACAGTATGTTCCTAGAACCCTCTTCTCTATCCGGGAGGGTGGGGTTTTTTTGAACATGATGTGTTCTCATATTATTTTTCCTGCAGTGTATTATTTGCTCTGCCAGAACACATGTACTCAAGATGCTCGGCCTTGCCATAACTAAATACACTAGTTTAATGGTCACAGTGAAGACAATCCATGGATATTGCTTCCGAGTTGGGTTCATGAACCAAGAAGATCGCTGCTTTTTTTATGGCCGAACTTGGATAAACTTTCTCAAGTGTTACGGACTGAAAGCTGGCGCACGAATGTTGATGGAAATAGCAGAACCTAGTCTCATCTTCACTGCGATCTTCCACCCCGACATCATTCCAATTGTTCATCCATGTTAGTTTTGTATATGGTTCTTGCTTGTTGCCTCGATTACTTCTTAATCCACCTATTCTATCTAACTAATCACAATTTAACTTTAGAAGTAGCAACAAATCTCTCACGAAGATGCTACTTCTAACTAATATTGTCTTATAATTGGTGGAACGTGTAGGTTTTTTCAGAGTTAAGCAGTCTGCTCGTTTGTTACTCTGTAATAACTCGGCTGTTACTAATGGCACTGAACTTGGCTGGATCGACATCCACATGTTCCTACACTTTATTGATCGTCTTGAGGTCCTTGTGGGGCGTTTCAATGGTGGAAGGCCACGTGGGATATGTGTGCCACTGCTGCACTCGTTGAACAGGTCCAACTGTGTCGAGAAACTTATGGTACGAGTTGTTTTCTGTTATATATGTTGTTCATAAACTATTGCTTATACATAGTTTTACAGTTGTGATCTTCTTGAAACAGGAACTGCCGAGTTCTATTGTTCCTATACAGATGCCTAACCATGGTCGGGTCAGACTTGCGCGTGGTCACAACATGATGTTTATGTCGACCTACTCAATTCCCCTTGGAGGCAAAAAGATACTTATTCATGGGTGGTCTCAGATAATGAAGGCCCGTCCATCTTGAAGAATAGAACAGAAGATTATGTTCATGCTTTTCCATGGCTCTAAAGCGAATATCCTGTTTATTGACCATGTTGCGAGATGAAGCCGCTTTCAGAAGGTTGTGGATGCGCGGGGTGGCGCCTGGGCCTTGTCCTGGGGCTTGGCGGCCTCACCCTTGGTTAACTGTAGGCAAAGTAGCACTGTTCGAGGCGTGCTTTGTACGGTTGAACCTGTATATATGTACTCATACTGCTTTCAGCTTTGGTTGTTAAGTGCCCCTGCTGGTTTCAGTTAAGGTTGTTAAGTACTTCTGCTGCTTTTATAGTCTGTCGTGTTTCTTCGGTCCTGTCTTTCTCCAGCCGCCAAAACCAAACCAGCGCCGGCGGGGCCGCCTGCTTCCGCCTCCCACGGCAGGCTGCGCTTCAGCGCACGCATCGCCGCCGCACCGTCTCCTAAATCATTAACATCGACGTCCTCCGTGCGCTTTGGTGCGCTCGCCGCGGCGCCGCCCTCTCGCGTTGTCAACATGATCAACAAACAACAGGAATCGGCAGAAGTACGTGGAGAGGATGACAGTAGGGGCCCACCACGTCAGTGTATGAAAAAATAAAATGCTTCCTCCTAGTGTTTTCCTGACATCTGGGACCCACAACATTGTGAGCGTATATAGTCAATAGACAAGAGAATAGCACAAGATCGGCTGACACCTGGGACGTAGCTACTCGAGCAGTATTTTTTTTGTTTGGTATTGTTGAGATGGAGCAGGGTTTGAACTGGGCTGTGGCCCGTCTAGCCCAGGCTTATATTTTATGTTCACCATGTGACTAGCCCAGCTATTTTTTTCTTTGTGCAAATGAGCCCAGTTTATTTTTTCTGAAGAATACCCAATCCAGGCCTACTTATTTTTCTACGCCTTGAAAGTAATATGAAATGGGTTGTAAATATAAAAATAGATGACAAATTGGCAATTACTTTATAATTTCAGATTTTTTTCACATTTTCAGATTCCTATTTCACTAGGCATTAACCTAACTCAAATATATCTTCAATGTACATTAAATCTGGCTCGACATTTCGGTATTAAAAATAGTTTGGAACCCACAGAAATATGAGAAATTGGCCCTGGCCAACCAAAAAAACCGACTGCAATAAATTGCATAAGAAGTTGCCATGAGTTATATATAAATTATTTAAAAAAAGGGAGTGGTATGACTTGTGGGCCTGTTTAGTTGACGCGTATGCAAGATTTTTTCAGTTATTATATACTACGTCAACAAATGATTCTAGCAGACGTAACCGTTGGATGTCAATCCAACGGCCGTCGTGTTTCTTCAATCTCTGATCTTCTTGCTCCAGCCGCCAAAGCAGCACCGGCGGGACCGCCTGCTCCCGCTTCCCATGGCCGGCTGTGCTGCCACGCAGGCCTCAGCGCCCCCTACTACTCCCACCGCTAGCCAGGGCATCCCTCTACTCACCCACACCCCCTATTATTTTGCGGCGACGGCAGCCTCACACCGCAGCCGAACCGGTGAACCCTCGTACTCCTCTCCGCGCGGTCTTCCACTGCCGCGTCTTCCCCAGCTCCATGTCGTCCCCTTCCTAGGCCTCGCCGTCGTCCACCGCCGTGGTGCTCTCGGCGCGGCGTGGTCAATGTGGTCAATGACCGACTTCCATCGGAAGAGTACTGTACGTGGAGAGGCTGATAGCTGGGTCCACGGCAGCCGCAAGGAAGTGCCTCCTTATTACGTGGGAAATAATTATTCCTCCACCTAACATCTCGGACCCCCTGGACGGGCCACCAGTATTTCGCGAAAAAAACGTTTCCCCCTGACTGCTGGGACCCACAGGTCGGGCCACTATATTTCGCAAAAAAAACGTTCCCCCGCTGTCAGCTCGGACCCACCGGAAGTGCCTCCTTATTACGCACAAAAAAATGAATACCCCCCTGCTAGCTGGGACCAACCTTGGTGGGAGGCTGACTTGTGGGCCTACTAAGTTGACTGGGACGGTGGCCTTTGTCAACTTTAGTCAATATATGAACAATTCTAGCTCCACTGACCGTATGATGTCCATCCAACGGCCGTAGTGCTTCTTCAACCTCTGGACTTCTTGCTCCAGCCGCCCAAAGCAGCGCCGGTCGTGCCGCGTGCTCCTGCCACCCGTGGACGGCTGTGATGCCGCGGAGGCCTCACCGCCCCCTACTACTCCCACCGCTGGCCAGGCCATCCCTCTACGCACCCACACCCCCTGTTATTCTGCGGCCGCGGCAGCCTCACACCGCAGCCGAACGAGTGAACCCTCATACTCCTCTACGTGTGGGCATCCACTGCCGCGTCTTCCCCGGCTCCGCGTCGTCCCCTTCCTAGGCCTCGTCGTCGTCCACCACCCTGGTGCTCTCGGTGCGGTGTGGTCAACATGGTCAAGGAATGGTTTCCATCGGACGTGGACTGTACGTGGAGAGGCTGACAGCTGGGTCCACGGCCGCAGCAAGGAAGTGCCTCCTTATTACACGCAAAATAATTATTCCTCCACCTGATAGCAGGGACCCACCGGACGGGCCACCGTATTTCGTGAAAAAAATGTTTCCCCCTGTCTGCTGGGACCCACCAGCTACATCTTCGCACACAAGGAAGTGCGTCCAAAAAAACGATTCGCCCCCCTGACTGCTGGGACCCACCAGCTACATCTTCACACACAAGAAAGTGCGTCCGGGCAAAAAAAACCAAAACGATTCGCCCCCTGACAGCTGGGACCCACCAGCTACATCTTCGCACGCAAGGAAGTGCGTCCGCGCAAAAAATAAATAAAACCCGAAATGATTCGCCCCCCTGACTGCTGGGACCCACCAGCTACATCTTCGCAGGCAAGGAAGTGCCTGACAGTCGGGACCCACCTGGTCGAAGCGTACGTACCGTTGTCATTCTCGTCGCGAACGTGTACGTACATACTGGTCGATGTAGAGGCGTGCACGTGTCGTAGTAGAGGCGCGCACGTAGCATGTACACGTACGTACAGAGGCAAGGGTGCAAGAAAGAAAATACGGCCACGTACGTACATACGGGCAGGGTCTCGAACGCCTACTCGCGCATACGTACATGGCTGGGTCGAAACGGAGAAACAGGGTCGTCGTCGTGTTCATGGGGAGCCAACCGGCTGGGTCGGAACGGAATGCGTGGCCGTGTTCATCGGAAGGGCTTGGACGGAACAGGCGATGGAAGCGAGGCCTGGCGTACCACACAATGGAGGAAACGGCCTTGTGTTCGACCGGCCACGTTCGAAACAGGGTCCTATTGATCGGGAGGGGCCTGGCATACCGCAAAACGGAGGAAATGGACCTCCTACGGTTGAAACGGGGGTCCTGTTGATTAGGAGGGGTGTGGCGTACCGCAAAACGGAGGAAACGGACCTCCTACGGTCGAAACGGGGGTCATGTTCATCGGGAGGGGTGTGGCGTACCGCAAAACGGACGAAACGGACTTGAGTAGGA
>NC_041389.1:118053866-118086757 GCF_002162155.2 Triticum dicoccoides
AGAGGCAGCATTGATCGGCTTTAGTTAGCAGCAGTAGCAAAGGAATCGCTCCATCGGGTTCAGTTAATAGCCATCGATCGATCCCTCGGGTTCAGTAACGCGTAGCCTACAGTGCAATCGCTCGAGTTCAGTTAGAGCCCAACGCCTCGCTCGGGTTCAGTTAGAGCCAACGCCTCGCACACACGCGCGTACGTACGAGAGAAACACGCATCGCTCTCCCACCGTAACCGGTAACTCCCCAAAATTTTCCTCCCCCTCGCTTCTACCACGGTTTTTTCCGTCATGGACGGCCCAAAGAATGTCATGCAGCTGCTTCTCCGGCCCGCCCAGGACGAAAAGCCCATTTTATGTCATGATTTTTTGTCATAGAAGTAGGAGCCCACCACATCTATGATGATATCGGGTTTTGTCACAATTATCATCATAGAAGTGTCATATGTATGACAGAAAAAAATTTCGTTCAGCCCAAAATGTCACGGATGTGTCTTTTTTTGTAGTGCAAGTCGTGGAGCACAGGATAGGTGCAATCCACAAGGGAAACCATGAACTCTAACCCACACAACATGATCTAGTCGTGGAGCACGAATTAGGAACAATTTCTCAAGGAATCACGAGAATAAGGGTAACATGAGCTCTCCAATCTCAGGAGGAGTCTATGTGTTTGGTCTTTGATAGAAATGGCAAAATTTCCCAACGAAGGGAAGAGCTAGCCTATTTATAATCGGGACAACCCCTAGATAGGTGTGAAAGAGAACCAACTTTGGTTTGACTAAATGGCTTAGAGACTTAACGAGGTAGCTTCTGGAAAACTCTCGTCGGAGGTGGTTGGCAGTTCCTGACCAAACATTGTTCACTGGAGTCGAACAATGTTTCCTTCAGCAGCAAACTCGAGCTCTGGGAACCTTTCACAAGTCGGGATATCCAAACTCGTGCAAAACATTGTTTTGTCAGAATCAGAACAATGTTTCTTCAGCGGACAACTCATTTCTTCATGAGTTCCTAACTTTGTTTCTTCGCCATAAAACATTGTTTTGCACGGACTGAAATGTGTTCGGACTTCTTTGATATCGCACCTGATTTCAACCAACAACAAAGGAGGTGAAGGTACAACCATGTTTTCAAGGTCAAATGATAGACTTAAGTTAGCGTTTACCTGATCATGTATTTGCATTGCGCGACTTCTTGTGATTGGACCGTTCATGATTGGTGGTGTGGTGACCATGTTTGGGATGCCCCCATCATCCTCCCCCTCTTGAGAAGGAGTCGTCCTCGACTCTAAAGGCCCGAAGTATGGGGAAAGATCAGAGACATTGAAGGTTGGGTCGACACCATATTCTTCTGGAAGATCGATCTTATAAGCATTATCGTTGATCCTCTCGAGCACCGCAAATGGTCCGTCACCGTGTGGCTGCAACTTGCACTTGCGTTGCTTAGGAAAACGGTCCTTCCGAAGGTGTACCCATACCAAATTGCCTTTCTCAAACACCAGCTTCTTCCTGGTCTTGTTTACCCGCTTTGTATATTGTTCAGTCATTTTCTCAATGTTCTCCTTTACCTGGGCATGAAGTTTCTTGACGAAATCAACACGCTTACTTTCATCAAGGCTGGTTCGTTCCTACAGTGGCAAAGGCAAAAGATCGATGGGAGCAATAAGTTTGAATCCATAAACAAGTTCAAATGGGCAAAATTTAGTGGTCGAATGTACTGCCATGTTATACGCGAACTACACATGAGGTAGGCACTCTTCCCACATCTTCAAATTCTTCTTGAAGAGTGCTCGTAGCATCATGGACAACATTCGGTTGACAACTTCAGTCTGTCCATCGGTTTGTGGGTGGCATGTCGTGGAAAATAGGAGCTTGGTGACAAGTTTTCCCCACAAGGTCTTTCAAAAGTAGCTCAGAAATTTGGTGTCACGGTCTGACACAATCATGCGTCGTACTCCATGTAGCCGCTCAACTTCCCTGAAAAACAGATCAGCAATGTGTGAAGCATCATCGCTCTTATGACATGGGATAAAATGTGCCATTTTGCTAAAATGATGAACTACCACAAACACCGAGTCACTCCCCCTCTTAGTCCGTGGTAAACCAAGAACAAAATCCATAAAAATATCTTCCCACGGAGTATTCGGAATAGATAGAGGAGTATATAAACCATGAGGATTCAAGTGGGACTTAGCTCTGTGACAAATCTTGCATCTCAACATGTAGTGTTCCACGTCACGTCTCATTCACGACCAAAAGAAGTGATCAATGAGCACACTTTCAGTTTTCTTGGCTCAAAAATGTCCCATGAGACCACCAGCGTGAGCCTCCTGCAAGAGCAACAAACGAACAGACCAATCTCAGATGCACAATTTGTTAGCTCAAAATAGAAATCCATCATGCAAATGAAACTTCTTCCATCCCTTTCCCTTGTTACACTTTGAAAATGGCTCAGCAAAGTATGACTCATTAGCATACAATTCTTTGATGCTTCCTAAACCAAGGATTCTAACATCAAGTTGGGAAAGTAAAATGTGACGCCTAGACAAAGTTCAGCAACAATGTTATCCTTCCCTTTCTTGTACTTGACAATATAATAAAAAGACTCTATGAACTCACTCCATATTGCATGTCTATGGTTCAGTTTGAGTTAGCCCTTTAGATGTTTTAAAGATTCATGGTCAGAATGTATTACAAACTCTTTTGGCCACAAGTAATGCTGCCATGTTTCCAAAGACCGAACAAGTGCACACAATTCTTTATCATAGACGGAATATTTAAGAGTTGGACCATTGAGCTTCTCACTAAAGTAGGCAATGGGTTTACCTTCTTGCATTAGAACTCCACCAATGACAATACCACTTGCATCACATTCAATCTCAAATATCTTACCAAAATCAAGAAGTGAAAGCAATGGAGTTGATGTCAGTCTCATCTTTAGTTCTTGGAAGGACTTGTCTTGGGCATCACCCCATTGAAATGGAGTGTCTTTCTTCGTTAACTCATTTATGGGTGCAGCAATGGTGCTGAAATCCTTCACGAACCGATGGTAGAAACCTGCAAGTCCGAGGAAGCTATGTACTTGGCTCACATTTTGTGGAGGCATCCACTCACGAATAGCCTTGATCTTCTCTTCATCAACCTCCACACCTTTTGCTGAAACAACAAAGCCAAGAAACACAACCTTGTTTGTGCAAAATGTGCACTTTTCCACATTAGCATACAACTTTACCTCCCGTATGATAGCAAGCACACATTTTATATGTCCAACATGATCCTCCAAAATTTTGCTATAAATCAATATGTCATCAAAGTAAACCACTACAAACTGGCCAGTGAAGGATCTAAGCATATGATTCATCAATCTCATGAAAGTACTAGGTCCATTCGTTAATCCAAAAGGCATAACCAACCATTCATACAAGCCAAATGTTGTCTTAAATGCAGTTCTCCATTTGCCACCCTCTTTCATTCTTATTTGGTGGTAACCACTTCGCAAATCAATTTTGGAAATATGGTGGAGCCACAAAGTTCATCAAGCATGTCATCGAGCCTAGGAATAGGGTGTTGATATCTCACAGTTATGTTGTTAACGGATCTACAATTAGTGCACATGCACATGGGACCGTCTTTCGTTGGAGCTAAAAGAATGGGAACAACACAAGGAGAAAGACTTTCCCTTACATACCCTTTGTTAAGAAGATCTTCTACTTGCCTCTGAATTTCCTTCGTCTCCTCTGGGTTTGCTCGGTACGGTGGTCGGTTTGGTAGTGGGGCGCCCGGAACAAAGTCGATTTGGTGCTCAATGCCCGCTTTGGTGGCAAACCACACTGGTACAGCAAGGTGCTATACAAATGGTTTTTAACCCCTTTCCACGACGTCATTTGGAACCGTCGCCAAGTGAGTGTGAGCGATAGGGGGGTCCTTCCCACATGACCAAGAAACCGTTGGGGATATGCCCTCCTGGCACACACGCTCGGCAAAATGAGGTTGTGTGCGATCGGCGAGCGATCAAATACAGTTATACGTATAGTAGTGCTCAAAAAAATACAATTATGCAGGCGAAATCGTTTCCGTTCGTAAGTACATCCGACACAGTCAGTCCCCCCTAAACGTTTCCGTTCGTATATACATCCAACATAGTCGCTCGAAGGAAAATGTTTCCATTCGCAGGTACATCACACATAATTTTCCTCGTTAAATTGTTTGTGATAGCGTTGCCATTACATACAATATTAAAAAAATTTATCATTTGCGTTATTGAATGTATCGCACATGGTGCGTAGAAGAAACTATGTGTCAAAGCTGGTCCATCGCTCACAGTTTTTATGTGGTAAACATTTGCGCAAGGTGGCCTAACGCAACAATTTGGAAGAGAATGGCGTGTGTGATTATTCATTGATCCAACACGGTTTATTCCTAGAAACTGTGTGTGTTGCCTGAGGTCATCGCCCACAGTGTTTCCTGAATAACCGTTTGCGATTGAAAAACCCAATTAGCAGGCTAATTGGCCATCAGTAGGCTCATTGCCCTATTATTAATAATCCATTTATTAATCTTATTGACATTCATATTAGGCACATAATATATTTCATTTCCATATTAAGGAAGCAGGATTTCATAATTGAAATACATCAGGGTACAACACGATATAGCTTTAGCACTCAGCTACCCCATTACACAACTGCACCAGCACCAAGTTTCACATGCAACATCTAGAACCTTTCGAAATTAGCATCATAGACGGTACATAGAAAGATGCATCTCATCTGGAAAACTACTGAAGCGGAAGGCGAACCTTCATTCATATTGAAGGTCTTTGCAACTTTAGGCCAGTGCATGTGGATGATTGACCGCCCATCCTTCGTCCTCTTCAGGAACACTTCAATATTGAACCGTGGGTGTTGTATGAAAACCTTCCTCGCCTCCTGACCATAGAGGTGGTTTGAGAGGTAATCATTAGTGAACTGCTTTGGAAAGGCCTGAAAACAAGGATGTGCATAAATATCTTCTCTATATTGGAAATGGGGCAAAGGAATAAAAAAGGCAAGGTATAATAGTTAGTACCATCTTGTAGTTAACTGATGTCTTCTCCATTGTGCAGACAAAGATATTGTTGTTTTTTTTCACTAATTTCTTTATCCTAACAATCTTTCTGAGTTTCTTGACTTGATTGATATTCATGGACAACTCATTTCCTCATATGCAAAAAGGGTCGAATAGTGGGTCAAAACCTCTGACAGAAGGACCTACATGTGCAAGACCAAATTGTTAAAAACCTAAATATTAGAATGGTTCCTGCAATTTCACAATAATGTGCTATTAGACAACGGACCATGCACATGCTAACCTCGATTGTAAACATCGGTGCTTCTCACTGATTCCCTGCAACACATATAAGGTAGTTAGTCATCAGGTTAAGTAAGGGTTTGCATGCTATCAGTAAAATAAGTTGATGAAAAATAATCACATTGCATATTCATCAGATTAATTCTAGCCACATGGAAAACCCATTTATCCAAACCAAGCATGATTAAGAACTAGCAAGTATAGCACTTGTATATGTTTCTCATGTATTATGCAGCCAAATTCGATTTATTCCTCACACGCACAATAATACAAAATTCTACCCACGACAATTGGACATCACATTACAGAATTGAACCAAGCAGTTAACTAAACACCACAACAAATGAATCAAACATTAACTGAGCATCACATTGCACAATATAACATACTCCTAATAGAATATCATACAGTTAACCAAACCAAGCATGCTTAACAACTTGGAAATATAGCAATTATATTTGTTTCTCATGTATTTAGTACAGCCAAATTCAATTTATTCTTCACATGGTATACAATAACAGAATGCACCCACAACAATTGAACATCGCATTGCAGAATTGAACCAAACAGTTAACTAAATACCCCCAACAAATGAACCAAACGTTAACTGACCACCACATTGCACAATATAACATACTTTTAATAGAAGATCAGACAGTTAACAAAACCAAGCATGCTTAACAACTTGGAAATAGAGCAATTGTATTTGTTTCTCATGTATTTAGTACAGCCATGGTATACAATAACAGAATGCACCCACAACTATTGAACATCGCATTGTAGAACTGAAACAAACTGTTAACTAAACACCACAACAAATGAACCAAACGTTAACTGAGCACCACATTGCATGATGTATAACCAGACCAAGCATGCTTGACAACTTGGAAATATAGCAATTGTATTTGTTTCTCATGTATTTTGTAAAGATAAATTGCAGCCTGAAGAATTGAACATCACATTTGCAGAATTGAACCAAACAGTTAACTAAAGACAACAACTAATTAACCAAATAGTTAATAAGTGAGCACCACACTGCACGACATACAGAACATATACACTAGAGCAACAAATTGCATGGTAAAATTAGATAGCACACGCAACGGGTAAACCAAGCATGCTTAACCGGCGTAGCTAGCAAATGGCAAGGTGCTCATCCAAGATCTGGGGGTCGGCACGAATGGCAGTCATCGCGACCACATCCGCGCGTGCGGCCGCGATGTGCTCCTCCGCTGCCAAATGCTCCTTGAGATCCTGGCTATACTACATGGACCATGGCTTAGGGCGGCGCTTATTTGGTGGAGGGGTCGGTGATTTGGGTGGAAGGTGTCTCGCCGACCGTCGCGGCATGTGGATGTGGAAGGAGGAGGAGGAGGATGGGGTCGGGTGTGGATTACCTTCCTGGATAGACGAGGCCGAGCAGCATGAAGGAGGGTCGCCAACGAGGAGGCGGCGCTACAAGCAAGGAGTGAAGGTTTCAACTTGGAAAGGAAGGTGGAAACAGGGGAAATGTGGCTTTTGGTAAGGGAGAGGGGGCTTGGAGGTAGATATTTCCGTGGAAGCCGAAAATTTGGAATCGGTTCAGCGAAAAAACTGGCACGTAAAGTGTCATCAGACACGGTCCCTTATTCAGAACTGTGTACGATATGTGAACATCACAAACTATTCAGATAGCTTAACCCGTGTGTGATGAGTTTGAACGTCAAATATTTTGGTTCAAATTTCCCTGGTTACAGTGGTCATCCATGTCATTGCATAATTTGGGTACACAAAGGAGACTACAGCACACCCACACTTCTTAATCGAGCAAGTTCAGCAATTAAACAGAGCTGGCTGACCTAAACATTACTCTAACAACTTAAAGACCGGCGTTCTTAATTAAACAAAACAAAGAGTACTACTACGGCTGGTGCTCGTTGATCTCCGCCGCCGCCTCCATGTCCAGCTCGCGCCCGATGGTCTCCTGGGGAAGGGGCTCCATGGCATCCATCACACCATAGTCGGCAAGCATTTCGCCACCCGTGTCCGCCATCTCTTTGGAAAAGGACGCCATGAGCTGGGCGTGGGCGACCGTGATCTTGGCTTGGACGGGCTCTGTCATGGCAAGGTATGCGGCGGAGGAACGGACGGCTGCTTGAACGCTCTCGGTGATTGCTCACTCTTCGGTCATGGCTTGCCGACCGTTGTCGGAGAAGCTTTGTTTGATTTTGCGGTGACCGCCACGAGCTGAGCGTGGGCGGCCTCGACATGGTCGTGGGCAGTCTCCATCAGGGCTAAAGCCACTGCTGCAGAACGGACAGTGGATGTGCTGCTCTCCCCAGTTGCTATCCCTGAGGCAGATGTAGCTGCCACCACCTGAGAAGCAACAGCGGTCGTTTGGGCTGCCCTGGCCACCCGGTCGCAGATTGTGGCCATGCTCATGCACCTTGTTAGCACGCGCATGGCGGTTGCGGCCGCGCTCTTGCCGGAGTGGGCCGCAGAAGTTGCCCTCATGACGCGGGTCCACGTCCCCATCTTTCACCGGCGATGATTGAATAGTGAAATGATATTTGGGGAGCGAGCTAGTGTGCTTGACACGCCGGCTGTTCACTGTAGCCGACGCACCTTCTTGCGTAAGGCATAGGCGTACTATACACTGACGGTGCTCCAGGATATTTTTTTATTGCATCTCACACAGTTTGTGATAATAAATTGTGCGGGATATACTTGATTTTTAATCTTGATTTGAATTACATGATGGGGTCACAGCGGAAATGGACGGTGTTTGAATTGATAGAACTTCTATCTGAAGTGAACATGCAACTATATGTGTATCATAAAAAAATTGGAATTATTCAGGATCCCTTTGGACATTTTTTTACATTAAATTAGTTTTCTAGCCATTTCAGGTCATAATTCGAAATTAAACTACATGCACCTGCTCTAGTGCACCAACATGGGTGTAAAATCATATATGTGTCCATGAGTTTATGCTAATGTCCCATGCAATAAATGGGGATGAATTTCGAACACCGCGACACCGTGGCTCTCCGGTAAACGTTGAGGTACCTGCTTTTGTAATTCTAGTAAATCCAAAACTCATCTGAAATTCATGAAACTATCATTCTATCATGGAGCGGCATCAACATGCCATGGTAAAAAATTTGTCCCATTTGGGGCAGGTTTGGGTATAAGCTTCTCACAAACCAGAGCTTCTCACAACAAGCCTAATGGTTTCGGTATGGAACATGCCACATTTGGGGACGAAACGATATCTGTTTCCTCTTATTGCTTTCAAAAAATTTCTAGTCTCAACATAGAACTACAGGAGTGTTGTGTTAAATTTTGGAAATTTTTGGGGTTCATTTGGACATTTTTATACATTAACTGGATTTTCTAGGCATTTTATGTGCATAATTCAAATTTGAACTACATGCACAAGCTATAGTGCATATAAATTGGTTGAAAAATCAAATATGTGTCCTTGGGTGCAAGCTTAGGTCCCATGCAAAAAATGGGAAAGAATTTCAAACACCCTGCCACCGTCACTCGGCCACAAACAATGAGATACCTGGCTTTTAAATTCTAGTAAACCCAAAACTCATCTGAAATTCATGAACTTGGCATGCTATCATGGAGCAGCATCAACATGCCGTCGTAAATTTTTTGTCCCATTTGGGGCAGGTTTGGGTATAAGCTTCTCACAAACCAGAGCTTCTCACAACAAGCCTGATGGTTTCGGTAGGGAACATGCCACCTTTGGGGACAAAACGATATCTGTTACCTCTTATTGCTTTCATAAAATTTCAAGTGTCAACATAGAACAACACGAGTGTTGTGTTAAATTTTGGAGTTTCTTAGGGTTCGTTTGGACATTTTTATACATTAACTGGGTTTTCTAGGCATTTTATGTGCATATTTCAAATTTCAACTACATGCACATGCTCCAGTGCATATAAATTGGTTGAAAAATTAAATATGTGTCCTTTGTTGCATGCTTAGGTCCCATGCAAGAAATGGGAATGAATTTCAAACACCCTGCCACCGTCACTCGGTCGCAAACATTGAGATACCTAGTTTTTAAATTCTAGTAAATCCAAAAGTCGTCAGAAATTCATGAAACTTGGCATGCTATCATGGAGCGGCATCAACATGTCGTGGTAATTTTTTGTCCTATTTGGGGCAGGTTTGGGTATAAGCTTCTCACAAACCAGAGCTACTCACAGCAAGCCTCATGGTTTCGGTATGGAACATGCCACCTTTGGGGACGAAATGATATCCGTTGCCTCTTATTGCTTTCAAAAAAATTATAGTATCAACATAAAACAACAAGAGTTTTCTGCCAAATTTTTGAACTTTTCAGGGTTCGTTTGGACATTTTTATACATTAACTCGGTTGTCTAGGCATTTTATGTGCATAATTAAAATTTGAACTACATGCACATGCTCCATTGCATAGAAATTAATTGAAAAATGAAATATGTGTCCTTGGGTGCAGGTTTAGGTCCCATGCAAGAAATGGGAATGAATTTCAAACACCAGGCCAACGTCACTCGATAGCAAACATTGAGATACCTGGTTTTTAAATTCTAGTAAATCCAAAACTTGTCTAAAATTCATGAATCTTGGCATTCTATCATGAAGCCGCATCAACATGTCGTGGTAAAAATTTTGTCCCATTTGGGGCAGGTTTGGGTATAAGCTTCTCACAAACCAGAGCTTCTCACAACAAGCCTGATGGTTTCAGTAGGGAACGTGCCACATTTGGGAACGAAATGATATTCGTTGCCTCTTATTCCTTTCAAAAAATTTCTAGTGCCAACATACAACAATAGGAGTGTTGTGTTAAATTATGGAATTTTTTGGGCTTCGTTTGGACATTTTTATACATTAACGGGGTTTTCTAGGCATTTTATGTACATAATTCAGATTTGAACTATATGCACAGGCTCTAGTGCATATAAATTGGTTGAAAAATCAAATATGTGTCCTTGGGTGCATGCTTAGGTCCCATGCAAGAAATGGGAATGCATTTCAAACACCCTGCCAACGTCACTTGACCGCAAACATTGAGATACCTGGTTCTTAAATTCTAGTAATTCCAAAAACTTGTATGAAATTCATGAAACTTGGCATTCTATCATGGAGCGGCATCAACATGTGATGCTAAAAATTTTGTCCCATTTGGGGGCAGGTTTGAGTATAAACTTCTCACAAACCAGAGCTTCTCACAACAAGCCTCATTGTTTCGGTAGGGAATGTGCCGCCTTTGGGGGCAAAACAATATCCGTTGCTGCTTATTGCTTTCAAAAAAATTCTAGTGTCAACATAGAACAAAAGGAGTTTTGTGTTACATTATGGAATTTTTTGGGGTTCGTTTGGACATTTTTATACATTAACTGGGTTTTCTAGGCATTTTATGTGCATAATTCAAATTTGAACTACATGCAAATGCTCTAGTGCATATAAATTGGTTGAAAAATCAAATATGTGTCCTTGCGTGCATGCTTAGGTCCCATGCAAGAAATGGGAATGAATTTTGAACACCCTGCCATCGTCAGTCGGCAGCAAACATTGATATACCTGGTTTCTAAATTCTAATAAATCCAAAACACATCTGAAATTCATGAAACTTAGCATGCTATCATGGAGCAGCATCAACATGTCATGGTAAAAAATTTATCCCATTTGGGGCAGGTTTGGGTATAAGCTTCTCACAAACAAGAGCTTCTCACAACAAGCCTGATTGTTTCGGTAGGGAACGTGCCACTTTTGGGGACGAAATGATATCCTTTGCCTTTATTGCTTTCAAAAAAATTCTAGTGTCAACATAAAACAACCGGAGTGTTTTATTAAATTAAGGAATTTTTAGGGTTCGTTTGGACATTTTTATACATTAACTGGGTTTTCTAGATATTTTATGCGCATAATTCAAATTTGAACTACATGCACATGCTCAAGTGCATATAAATTGGTTGAAAAATCAAATCTGTGTCCTTGGGTGCATGATTAGGTCACATGCAAGAAATGGGAACGAATTTTAAACACCCTGCCACCGTCACTCAGCCATAAACATTGAAATGCCTGGTTTTTAAATTCTAGTAAATCCAACACTCGTCTGACATTCATGAAACTTGTCATGCTATCATGAAGCGGCATCAACATGTCGTGGTAAAAATTTTGTCCCATTTGGGGCAGCTTTGGATATAAGATTCCCATAAACCAGAGCTACTCACAACAAGCATGATGGTTTCGGTAGGGAAGGTGCCACCTTTAGGGATGAAACGATATCCATTGCCTCTTATTGCTTTCAAAAAAAATTAGTGTCAACATAGAACAACAGGAGTTTTGTGTTAAATTTTGGAAATTTTGGGGTTCGTTTGGACATTTTTATATATTAACTGGGTTTTCTAGGCATTTTATGTTCATAATTTAAATTTGAACTACATACACATGCTCCAGTGCAAATAAATTAGTTGAAAAAACAAATATGTGTCATTGGGTGCATGCTTAGGTCACATGCAAGAAATGGGAATGAATTTCAAACACCCTGCACCGTCACTCAGCCGCAAACATTGAGATACCTGGTTTCTAAATTCTAGGAAATCCAAAACTCGTCTAAAATTCATGAAACTTGGCATGCTATCATGGAGTGGCATCAACATGTCATGGTAAAAAATTTGTCCCATTTGGGGCAGGTTTGCGTATAAGCTTCTCACAACAAGCCTGATGGTCTCGGTTGGGAACGTGCCACCTTTGGGGACAAAACGATATATGTTGCCTCTTATTGATTTCAAAAATACTCTAGTGTCAACATAGAACAACTTGTGTGTTGTGTTAAATTATGGAATTTTTGGGGTTCGTTTGGACATTTTTATACATTAACTGGGTTTTCTAGGAATTTTATGTGCATAATTCAAATTTGAACTACATGCACATGCTCCAATGCATATAAATAGATTGAAAAATCAAATATGTGTCCTTGGGTGCATGCTTAGGTCCCATGCAAGAAATGGGAATGAATTTCAAACACCATGCCACCGTCAGTCGACCGCAAACATTGAGATACCTGGTTTTAAAATTCTAGTAAATCCAAAACTTGTCTGAAATTCACGAAACATGGCATGTTATCATGGAGCGGCATCAACATGTCATGGTAAAAGTTTTGTCCCATTTGGGGCAGGTTTGGGTATAAGCTTCTCACAAACGAGAGTTTCTCGCAACAAGCCTCATGGTTTCGGTAGGGAACGTGCCACCTTTGGGGACGAAACTGTATCTGTTGCCTCTTATTGCTTTAAAAAAAATTCTAGTGTCAACAAGGAACAACAGGAGATTTGTGTGAAATTTTTGAAATTTTTCGGGGTTCGTTTGGACATTTTTATACATTAACTGGGTTTTCTAGGTATTTTATGTGCATAATTCAAATTTGAACTACATGCACATGCTCCAGTGCATATAAATTGGTTGAAAATGAAATATGTGTCCTTGGGTGCATGCTTAGGTCCCATGCAAGAAATGGGAATGAATTTCAAACACCCTTCCACCGTCACTCGGCCGCAAACATTGAGATACCTGATTTTTTTTAATTCTAATAAATACGAAACTCGTCTGAAATTCATGAAACTTGTCATGCTATCATGGAGCGGCATCAACATGCCGTGGTAAAAAAAATTATCCTATTTGGGGCAGGTTTGGGCATAAGCTTCTCCCAAACCAGAGCTTCTCACAACAAGCCTGATGGTTTCTGTAGGGAACGTGTCACCTTTTGGGGATGAAATGATATCCGTTGCCTTTTGTTGCTTCCAAAAAAATTCTAGTGTCAACATAGAACAGCAGGAGTGTTGTGTTAAAATTTGGAATTTTTCGGGGTTCGTTTGGAAATTTTTATACATTAACTGGGTTTTCTCGTCATTTTATGTGCATAATTCAAATTTGAACTACATGCATATGATCCAGTGCATATAAATTGGTTGAAAAATCAAATTTGTGTCCTTAGGTGCATGATTAGGTCCCATGCAAGAAATGGGAATGAATTTCAAACACCAGGGCGCCGTTGATTGCCGGCAAAATGTTGAGATACTTTGTTTTTAAATTCTAGTAAATCCAAAACTCATGTGAAATTCATGAAACTTGGCATGCTATTATGGAATGGCACCTGACATGTTGTGCTATTTTTCGTGTCCATTTTAAGAGAAGGCGCACTCGAATAACAGCCAACAAAGACATTTGGAAAAATAGCTGCCAGTTTAATATCTCAAATGTTTGTATAATTCAAATCGTGTGCATTCTGTTAACCATTCACGTGACGCCACGTGTCTTGGTTATAATCGCTATAGGAGGTGTCGTGCGGACAGCTGCTGAATGAATGGGAGGCATGCGAGCGGAATCCGGTGCGCAGGCTGACCGAGAGGCGTGCAAACTGTCCTCCAATGCGCAGACTCACCGGGAAGCGTGCGAGTTGTATGCTGCGCAGGCTCACTGGGAAGTGATAACCCACAAGTATAGGGGATCAATTGTTTAACATAAGAAACTATAGCAAATTCATCTCCATCTTATATCTTATCTTATATTTACTAATTGAAGGCACCATACGAGACACCACGTTAAACCGTAAAATTAAAGAAAATTGTCCGTCCATTTAATATATAATATGTATATAGCCGTTGGATGAAACATGAGGAGGCTAGACGTGGTCTCCTATCCCACGAGTCTCTCCACTTGGAGTCTCCCATCCCATGTACATGTAAATGAGTCTTCCTCCACTTGGACTCTTTCCCGTTTCCCTTAAATCGGGAAAAAAATATGATTAGTTATACACGAGACATCCTCTACTTGGAACCTATCCATGTCGTCTCTCTCACGTTAATCCTGGGCAAAAAAAACTATAAAATAAAAATGTTGGCCTTTTATTTTTATTCTCAATCGCCACGTATCGTACTTTAATTGTCCAAAAGGAAAAATACACATAGTCTCCATTGAAACGTGGTGTCGTTGGCAATACAAACACATGCATGGTTGTATATATATGTCAACGTACACATTACATACACATCAGGTGTTTTCCTTTCTCCAGGTTATCTCCTCGGCGCGAGGTCATCCCATAGATCTTAATTCTTCACGCGTCTCGGGCTTCATGCTGTCGACAACAACTTCTACAACATCTCTCATCGTCCGCAACGGATAGCACCTTCCCTCGCTCCCATCACAAACGGGTCGCCTTCCTGTCCGATCGGGTCTAATCACAAAGGTTTGGACAAATAGCTCTCCTGTATAGGTAACAAACACATAAGCATCCTCATAGGTATTCCTAACTATCTCTTTGATGTTGCAGTTCAATGACGAAGTCTTCCATGGCATACAAAACCTTTTGTCGGATCAATACTAGCAGTAGAGGAAAGGAATTAACAATCAAGGCAAGATTAACAAGACTGGGATTTCATATTGATCGGTAATGGTGAAATACTTAGTCTACGGATGGTCCTTATTGATGAAGAGGTATTATGGTTCCATCATAAAAATTACATCCTTTCTTGAATTTTTTTTTATAATTTAGCTTCAATCGACATGCTAATCTACAAGCAAATTACAAATACAATTGAAGGGGACAATGTTGCATGGAGTTATCAATAAGGCACATATCGAAAAGTTAAGGTGATTAATTCAAGAAGGCAATGTGTACCTCATTAAAAATGTGAGCCATTCCAGCAGGAGCAAAATCCTATACAAAATGAGATGATGATTAACTTCTCACCCATAAGAAATATAGAGGAGATTGAAGATAATGAAGACATTCCAAAGCATGGTTTCAATTTTTTAAGCATGGAGGTACTCTCCCAAAGAGTAAGCATTGACACTTATCTCTCAGGTAAGATATCAATGAACTTTTAAGATACAATATGCCATACTTTTTCATGACATGTATAAAATGCCATCTGCAACACACATAGGACCAAGTGAAGAAACTAAAACATATCTTGGGCCCTCCAGAATCCATGATATTTTCCTTCTAATTGAGTAAGCCAAAAAAATACATCTTATTTCCAGCAAAGTTGCTCATGTCATGTCTTCATGTTTTACTTTTTTGACAGAGACAACTCATCTAATTGATGTCAAGTCAATAGGGAATATCATTACAATTACATCGACAACAGTGAGGAAATTTGGCAGTATGTCTTCTTTCAAATTTTAATCACTTATTTTATTATCTCTCTGCTTGGTTTTACATAGGAAAATGACTATTTGAACCACTATGCAGGATATTCTCTATCGTCAAATAGTGCAACTCAAGTTTTTATAAATTTAGATATTCCTGAGACTATGGATGTACAAAACAGGTAAGCGAAATTCCTACAAATATTGCCCTTTTAACGTCAATGTCAGTACTACTTACCCTGGCTCATAACTTTTTGTCTCCAAATAACATTTTTTCCAAAATATATCAAAGAACTACATGTTGAGGAGAACCATCTAAAAGGGACACTGGAAGAGCAAATGCGCTACAATACAAAAACTTTAGAAGAGTTAAATGGCATTCTGTTAGACTCATCAAATCAGGTTTGTAATCCAGCAATAATAATGAATTGTTTTTTCCCACACAGAAGCATAAATATGTTTATATTTACTCTACAGGGAAGTATATTTACCATGGAAGCAGTAATTAATGATGTTAATACAAGATATGGTTGGTACTACATATCATGCAGCGAAAATAATTGCAAGAAGCGACTTGAAAAGAGAATTGATTACTACTATTGTACCAAATGCTATAGGAAAGCTCAACCCAAACCACGGTAAAAAGTTTAACATATCTCTATCTTAATAGTTTTAATAAAATAATTTTCAAATTAATTCACTACATATTTTGCAGATATAAGATTAAGCTTGAACTTAGTGACTCGACAGCATCTGCATCTTGCGTTCTTTTTGAAAAATAAGCCCAACAATTAAATCATGAGTTAGCAGAAAACATGGTTGCATCAATAATAGATGGTCGATGAGGTAAATTCTTACATCATGGGTAGAATAGAAGGTGAATAGGTAACCTATCGAAGCTTACATACAGTGTGCAAAGCAATGTCAAATTCATAAGATGGAGATCATTTGTACCCAACAGAATTCCGGAATAGCTTTAAGTGCCCTGGAATACCAGACCATGAAATATAGTTGAAAGTTGGACTGCCAGTTATGCTGCTACGGAATATCAACCAAAGAGAGGGCTTATGCAATGGTACGAGACTAACTATAACACAGCTAGGCAAATGGTTCATAGAAGCTCAGATGATGACAGGAACAAACATTGGAAATAAGGTATATATTCCAAGGATTATTATGTCACCAAGTGACTCAAAATGGACGTTTGTGTCGAAAAGGAGGCAATACCCAATATCAGTTTGTTTTGCAATGACAATAAATAAAAGTCGAGGGCAGTCGCTAAAACATGTGGGGCTATATTTGCCAAAGCAGGTCTTCACACATGGTCAACTCTATGTAGCGGTATCAAGAGTCACAAGTAGAGATGGACTTAAAGTTCTAATTTCAGATGAAGAATCAAGGAAAATAATTCGGCAAAAAATATTGTGTACAAGGAGATCCTTTAGTAAAGAGACCTTACAATATTTCTATTTTACTCTATGTAACCTTCTTCAAAAGGAATTCATATGGATTTCAGACGAATCAGGTATTTCTTCGGACACACATGACTATGTTTGCAAATTTGATCTAGCACTAAAAATATCTGTGGTCTATGCATTGCATAATTAGTATTAAAAAACTACATGAATCATGAATGTGTACCTTCAGTTTACTAAGTATCCACACTTTGGATCTCACGACTCATGCCCTAATCTGTCTCATAGCTCTGACATGACCATAATATAATTGAATGTGCATCTGTCAATACCAAACAAAAGATCCATCAACATCTCTTCCTTGGGCATGATTGAGCATGAAATGGAAAGATTGTCATTTTTCTATGTAAATATACTTGGATGATTTCATTAATGATGATTCAGGTCGTACAGCCGACCAAGCAAGGGCTAGATTTGATTATTATTTTCGTAATATGCCAAGATCAATTCTGTCAAAAGCTGTGTGGTGTCATTAAGCATGGAGCGGTTGGTTCTTGATTCCCACATTATATGCCTAAATGGTGACAAATGTGGTCTGCTCTACAGGTATTATAGCGACCACATATTACATGTTACATCCTACAAATTCAAACAATTTAGCTCAGGCAAAAACAAACAAAATAAGCTAACACAGGTGTACCGATTCAGATCAAATAGTCTGCTTTATGACTCCTCTACCACCCATCTGTACACCACACATACATCAACTCATTGCAAATCTGCACAGATCCAAAAGGGAAATAAGGCATCCCTCAAAGCAAGTTTCCAATTCTTAAGATAATACATACACAAAATCAAATGATTTAACCACACCTGATGTGTCACATAGTGGTTGCGTTGTAAGATTTATCGCTGAGGAATTGAAGGACTGGGAACAAAATGTATGACCAGTGGTTGGATCGAGGGTTTCATTTTGGGGGAACGGCGAGTGGGGAGAGGGAGGGCAGTCGGCGCCGCGTGTGGGATTAGAACTAGCGGTGACTCAGCGTCGCACCCTGGCGGATTCCTGGATCAATCTTTGCCATGGCTGAAGATGTCCATTTTTGGGAGATGAGGGAAGAAACGACAGGAGGAAGAAAGTACAGCACGCAACCTTTGACTGTCTTTATTTACGGGACACATGTGTCGCACTATATCAAGCTACACTACGCTACTATATATTTCTTTACCTTTCTGCTACATCGCACACGTTAGCCTCAATAGTATGGATATCACAAGCATTTGCATATTCACGTTGCACACACATACCAGATGTAGAGTGAACGACTAAGAAGAAAAACATGAAAAGAAATAATTGTTTGATTAAACATAAAAAAATGCACTCACACTAAAAATATATTTTCAACATTGGAGTTACAGAGCTCTAATTTTGTTGATTTCATTAATTGTAAATAGCCGTGATGTTCAATATGCAAGAAAAATAAGCAACACTTTTTACGTGCCTATTTAACTATAAATAATAATAGCTTATCCTTATGCCTATATCTTTTATGTTGGCCTTGGCCTATAAGAACAAGGGAAAAAAACTTCCAAAGAACCATCAAATAGAAATGAAATAAATAATTTTTTCAAGTATCATGCGTGAATCAGTTAAATCTGATATAGACAAAAGTCATATACATGTTTCCGTTACAAATATAATTAAATTTCACACATTAAACCTTTAATAAAAAATACATTGTTAATTTTAGAAGATAATATCAACAAATTCCTCGAGTAAGAAAGAACAAAAGGTCTAAAGAATTCATCTCAGATAAGTTATCTACAGGAACTATACAATAATACTGTTTGAATGGCCTATTTATTACCAAACGACAAAATTGAATACTCGCCTATATATGTTCCTGATCGTAACTGATTTTAATAAAGTTCAGATTTCAAGGTATCCCCTTTCCGGAAATTTGCAGAATCGTATAAGATATTATTAATACATCTTGCACGGACCAACCTCAATTAAAATATACTTAGAACTACGTAATATAAGCATTGTGGTCGATTGATGATAGATATATTGCATCACTATTGTGAGTGGCATCATGTGCATTCTACCTTTTCTTACAAATTACTCATAATATGAATAACATCCATTGTTTTTTCGAAAAGCATAATGCACATCCAAATCAATCTGCTCGCCAAATAGTCCAAGGGATATACCTCCTTTTGTCTCTACGTCTAACAAATAGATATTTTTATATGTAACCATTTTTAGCAATATATGTTCATTTTATTTTGGTATGACGTTCCTAATTTGTAGAAATTATACATACAAATAATATTGAAAGTTCTAGCCTGTGCAGTCGCACGGGTTGACGACTAGTAAGCATAATTCATATTGGCATCTTGGCCACAAGCGTAGCAAGCATCATCAAAAAGGGATATTTCAAAAAAATTGACAGGATCATAGTGATTATCATAGAAATCATCCTTCGGTAAGCACGAAGGGAAATTAAACAATGTATGAGTTGAAGAGTTACTCTCATTAGAAGGTGGGCACAGGTGATCAATCCGCTCTTCCTCCTTTTGTTCTTCGCTTTCCTCCTCATCTTTTGCATCTAATGAGCTCATAGTTTCAGTAATTTCTTCTTCCATAGTTTCCTGCAAAATATTAGTCTCTTCTTGGACAGCGGAGACTTTCTCAATAAATGCATCAATATCGGAATTGTATTCATAATTCTCATAACAATATTTAAGAATAGCAAAATTTTCATATCTGTAAACAGCATCATCGAGATTTTCACATGTTTTAAACAAAGATTCAATTTCATAAGCACCCATAAAAGCAACAAATTCTTCTATTTTTTCCACATCATAGTAATCATATATACCATTAGCATAAGAAGCCAAGGTTTTATTATCATTAAATTCGCATGAAAAGGGAAGGTGTGGAGCCTTCATCCTAGAGCAACAAGTATAATCATATCTCAAGCGTAGTTGCCTAGCATAACAATGCAACATATAAATTTGATCCCATAATAGTTTCCCTTTTTGTGTCAAGCGATAATCCCTAAAGTATTCACGTTGATCCAACGTGTCTCCCATTACGTAGTTGAATGGGGTTTTCTCGGGATTATCAAAGTAGTGCATAATATCTTTCACATAACAAGCATCGAGAGTTTTAGGAGGTTCCTCATCTCCATGAGTAGCAAGTACACCTAATTTTTTTGTATTTCGTATTCCATATCCATAACTAAGATAGAAAACAACTTAGAACAACAAATAAAATCTACTTTAGTGATAAAGCAAACAAGCACACACGAGAATATTCACCCCACGCTATAACTCCCCGGCAACGGCGCCAGAAAAAGGTCTTGATAACCCACAAGTATAGGGGATCAATTGTAGCCTCTTTCGATAAGTAAGTGTGTTGAACCCAACGAGGAGCTAAAGGTAGAACAAATGTTCCCTCAAGTTCTATCGACCACCGATACAACTCTACGCACGCTTAATGTTCGCTTTACCTAAAACAAGTATGAAACTAGAAGTACTTTGTAGGTGTTCTTGGATAGATTTACAAGAATATAAGAGCACGTAAACATAAACTAGGGTCTGTTTAGATAAAGAAGCAATAAAGTTAGTATAGTGAGTGTGGAAAAGTGGTTGTAGGAGTTGCGAAATTGTCCCTAAGCAATTGACTACTTTACTAGACCGATAGCAAGTTTTATGTGAGAGAGGCCACTACTAGCATGTCATCCCTGACTTGGAATTCTATGCACCTATGATCGGAACTATTAGCAAGCATCCGCAACTACTAACGTTCATTAAGGTAAAACCCAACCATAGCATTAAGATATATTGGTCCCCCTTCAATCCTGTATGCATCAATTTCTATGCTATGTTGAAGCTTCTGTCACTCTTGTCCTCCAATACATAGTCCTATCAACATACAACTAACCCTATGGTGTGATCCACGCGCGCGGTCATATTATGGGCACCAAAGGACAGCAACATAACCACAAGCAAAATAAACCAATCATAGCAATTCACCAATTATCGAAAGGACAATGAAAACCTACTCAGACATCATAGGATGGCAACACATCATTGGATAATAATATGAAGCATAAAGCACCATGTTCAAGTAGAGGGTACAGCATGTTGCGGGAGAGTGGACCATTGTAGATAGATGGGGGGAGGTGATGAAGATGTTGGTAAAGATGACGGAGGTGTTGGTGTAGATTGCGGTGATGATGATGGCCCCGACGGTGTTCCGGCGCCACCGGAAGCGAGGGGGAGAGAGCCCCCTCCTTCTCCTTATTCCTTGGCCTTCTCCCTAGGTGGGAGAAGGGTTCTCCCTCTGGTCCTTGGTCTCCATGGCATGGGAGGGGCGAGAGCCCCTCCGAGATTGGATCTGTCTCTCTGTTTCTGCGTTCCAGGTTCTGGCCTTTCACCGTTTCTTATATTCCCAGAGATCCATAACTCCGATTGGATTGAAATTTGAACACGATTTTTATTCGGATATTAGCTTTCTTGCGGCGAAAGAAGGGCACCAACCGCCTTACGGGGTGTCCATGACGGTCAGGGGCGCACCCCCTGCCTCGTGGCCCCCTCGGGCATCGTCTCGTGTTGATTCTTCTTCCCAAAATTCATAAATATTCCAAAACAATCTTCGTCAGTTTTTTCCATTTGGACTCCATTTGATATGGATTTTCTGCGAAACAAAAAACATGCAACAAACAGGAACTGGCACTGGGCACTGGATCAATATGTTAGTCCCAAAAATAGTATAAAAAGTTGCCAAAAGTTTGTAAAAGTTGTAGAATATTGGCATGGAACAATCAAAAAGTATAGATACGACGGAGACGTATCAGCATCCCCAAGCTTAATTCCTGCTCGTCCTCGAGTAGTTAAATGATAAAAAAGATAATTTTTGATGTGGAATACTACCTAGCATAATCTTGATCATGTAATCTAATCATGGCATGAATATTAAGACACGAGTGATTCAAAGCAATAGACTATCATTTGACATTAAGACAATAATACTTCAAGCATACTAATAAAGCAATCATGTCTTTTGAAAACAACATGGCCAAAGAAAGTTATCCCTACAAAATCATATAGTCTGGCTATGCTCCATCTTCATCACACAAAATATTCAAATCATGCACAACCCAGGTTTTAGCCAAGCAATTGTTTCATACTTTATTATTCTCAAACTTTTTCAACTTTCACTCAATACATGAGTGTGAGCCATGGATATAGCACTATAGGTGTAATAGAATATGATGGTGGAGATTATGTGGAGAAGACAAAAAGGAGAAAGTCTCACGTCGACGCGGCTAATCAACGGGCTATGGAGATGCCCATCAATTGATGTCAATGTGAGGAGTAGGGATTGCCATGCAATGGATGCACTAAGAGCTATAATTGTATGAAAGCTCAAACTGGAAACTAAGTGGGTGTGCATCCAACTTGCTTGCTCATGAAGACCTCGGACGTTTGAGGAAGCCCATCATCGAAATATACAAGCCAACTTCTATAATGAAAATTCCCACTAGTATATGAAAGTGACAATATAGGGGACTCCCTATATGAAGAACATGGTGCTACTCTGAAGCACAAAGTGGTAAAAGGATAGTAACATTGCCCCTTCTCTCTTTTTCTCTCTTTTTTTATTTTATTTGTTATTATTTTTTTGGTGGGCTTCTTTGGCCTCTTTTTTTATTTGGGCTTCTTTGGCCTCTTTTATTTTTCATAAAATCCGGAGACTCATCCCAACTTGTGCAGGAATCATTGCTTCCATCATCCTTTCCTCACATGGGACAATGCTCTAATAATGATGATCATCACACTTTATTTACTTACAACTCAATATTACAACTCGATATCTAGAACAAAGATATGACTCTATATGAATGCCTTCGGCGGTGTATCGGGATGTGCAATGATCTAGCATAGCAAAGATATCAAAAAACGGACAAGCCATGAAAACATCATGCTAGCTATCTTACGATCATGCAAACCAATATGACAATGAAGGCTCAAGTCATGTATATGATGATGATGGAAGTTGCATGGCAATATATCTCGGAATGGCTATGGAAATGTCATAATAGGTAGGTATGGTGGCTGTTTTGAGGAAGATATAAGGAGGCTTATGTGTGATAGAGTGTATTGTATCACGGGATTTGGATGCACCGGTGAAGTTTGCACCAACTCTCAAGGTGAGAAAGGGCAATGCACGGTACCGAAGAGGCTAGCAATGATGGAAGGGTGAGAGTGCGTATAATCCATGGACTCAACATTAGTCAGAAAAAACTCACATACTTATTGCAAGAATTTATTAGCCATCGAAACAAAGTACTACACGCATGCTCCTAGGGGAAGGGTTGGTGGGAGTTAACCATCACGCGATCCCGACCTCCACACAAAGGATGACAATCAAAAAATAAATCATGCTCTGACTTCATCACATAACGGTTCACCATACGTGCATGCTTCGGGAATCACAAACCTTAACAAAAGTATTTCTACTAATCCACAATTACTCACTAGCATGACTCTAATATCACCACCTTTATATTGCAAACTTATTGCAAGGAATCAAACATATCATATTCAGTGATCTACAAGTTTAAGTAGGATTTTATGACTAACCATGTGAATGACCAATTCATGTCAACTCTCTAAATAGATATAAGTGAAGCAAGAGAGTTTAATTCTTTCTACAAAAGATATGCCCACACTCTAACAAATATAAGTGAAGCAAACGAGCATTCTACAAATGGCGGTTTTCTATGTGAAGAGAAATAGGCGGTCCAAACTTCAAATGATATAAGTGAAGCACATAAAGCATTCTATAAAGCCATACTCAAAAGATTTTAAGTGAGGTGCAATGAGCATTCTATAAATCAACCATGGCCTATCTCAGACCAGCATGGTGCATAAAAGAAAAGTGAAAACTAAATGCAAAAGATGCTCCAAGATTTGCACATATCGCATGAACAAAACGAATCTAAAAACATACCGATACTTGTTGAAGAAAGATGGGATGCCTTCCGGGGCATCCCCAAGCTTAGTGTAACATCCCAAATTTCCAATTTGAAATGTTATACATAGGTCATCATTGCATATCGTATTTTATTGCATTTTGGTTGATCCTAGAAATTCAAAGCAACTCAAGGACCCACGGAGAGAGTTGGGGATTTCAATTATTTTCATATTTGAGTTTTCTCAAATATTGAAAAAAAAGGGATCATTTTAGTTTTAATCATTTTATCTCCAAATATTTCCAATGTCAAAATAAAAGAGAGGGGATAAATGACTTCTCCAAAATAAAAGAAATATTGGAGGAAAATTGTTAAAATCAAATAAATATTTTATTTGGACTTTTATTGCGATTTTATTTGAATTAGAAAAATATGCATGTTTTCAAAATTGCATTCTTAGGCCAGAAAAATGTTCACTTTGTTATAAATATTTTATTTAGACGGTGAAAATTGTTTTTGGCATTTTTAGAATTTTTTTATATTTTATTAGGATTTTTCTGTTTTTGGCGGAATTATTTGAAAAAAAGTTTCCCGCCCGACTCGGCCGAAGCCCAGCCGAGCAGGTCGGCCCGCCTAGCGCCGCCGCCTCCCCTCCCGTGCCCGGCTCGGACTCGTCGGAGCCCGCCCGAGCCACGCCACCACGCCGCCCCTTCCCCAAGTCGGCCTCGCCCCCGACCCTCGCATAAGTACCCCGTCGCCTCTCCGCCACCCACCGCCGCACCACCCGCCGCTGCAGCCGCCGACGCTGCTGTCGCCGCCGACGCCGCCCGCATGAGCCCTTGCCGCCGCCCGGAGCCCCGCCGACGCCACCTCGCCTCGCCCCGCGCCACCGGAGGTAGCCACCACCGCCGCCGGCCGTTCGTCGTTTTTTTTCGCTTAACCGTTCGTTTTTTTTAAACCCTAGATCTATTTTTAAATAGATCTAGTTATTTAGCGGTCGTTCGTCCGTATGTTCATTTTAACAAACGTTGTTCGTCGGTTAGTCGCAGACAGCGAACATTGTTTGTTAGCCTGTTCGTCTTGTTTTATTTTCCAGGGTTTATCTGCGATTATTTTTGATCGTGATTTCTGCCCTGATCTTCGATCTAGTTTATCTTTTCGCTTGTTTATCCAAATTAGATGAAACAAGCGCCTAGATCTTCGTCTCGAAGCCCTCTTTCAATTTAACCAACTTGAACATGATTTAGGTATTGTAAATTTGACTTTAGTCCAGATTAGTAAACGATTCTTGTTTCTTTCATACTTTGAGTTTCGTTGCTCCGTTTGATTTGATTCTTTTTACAAACCGGAGTTCTTTAGTTGAACTTTCTGGTTAGATCTTCTTATTTGAGTTTTACCCGTGCTTCTAGTTGAGTGCTTATGTCTGTTATTGTTTGTTTGCGATAGAATTCCCAGAGTGCGAAGCATGCTACTACGAGTCTCTAGGTTTTGCAGATCATCAGCAAGGCAAGTAACACATTGATCATATCTTTTATTACCCAGTTTTTATGCATTAGTTTCAATCCTCAAATATTGCACGGTTAGGATCTGAATTAACATGTGGGTTTGGGAAGTAGATGATGAGGTAGAACCTATTGCCATTTTATTATCAAACCTTTGGGAGTTACTTCTATGTTATGCTCGGGATTGCTATGCTATGCTCATAGACGTCGATTGGGTGAGTGTATCCATGACAGATGTGAATATTGTTAATTAATGGTTAACTTAAGGTGGCTTCTTTAATACACATCTGGGTGGATTGGTTGTGGGCACCTGGAGAATCAAGTGTTGTCCTAGGATATCCCGGAGTACCCGTGTGATCATCCTATGGAATGTCACCCAGGCTCAAAGGGGTCATAAGATTATTCATGCTAGAAACTTCCGTGTATATCCACAAGCTATTATGGGCTCTAGCATAGTTGAGTATGTTGCATGACCTCTTTCAGTGGTGGGGTAGCAGATGTAGGGGAAGTAGGTGTAACTGTCCATCCAGAGTAAAGAGTTAATGTTTCTGAAAGACTGTGTCTCGATCATCCGTTTCTCAAACATCATGTAGTGCGAGAAATCCAATGGAGGAGATCGAGTCTTGTGGGGAAAAGTGTGCAAACCTCTGCAGAGTGTACAAACTAATCATGGTTAGCCTTGTCCCCGGTTATGGACATCTTGAGTATCTGGTTCTTGGATTATCATGTTGATCTCATCACTCTAAGTTAATTTGTTGGGTTAATTTGATATTGCTTAATTGGGATTGAGTTGGAGGAACCTTCTCAATGTTTAACAACCACCATGATAGTTAAATAAAATTTATTCCTTTGATGTAGGGAAAAATTGGCTTTATGCAAAAACTTTAACCATAGAGCTTTCCACCAACCATATTTGCATGTAGTGATAGCATTTATTCTGTTCATTACTCTCTGTGTTACATTGCCAGCATATTCCATGTGCTGACCCATATCGGGCTGCAACATATCATGTTGCAGACTTTTCAGCTGACGAGTAAGGTGCCATAGGTCATTGTCGTTCACTCAGCTATGCCGTTGGAGTTGATGGACTCACTTTATATTCCAAGCCTTCCGCTGTTATCTTACTTAGATGGCCTTAAGCCATATTATTGTAATATGTTCTCTTTTGAGACATACGATGTAATAAGTGTGTGATTGAAACTCTGTTATATATCCTCAAGTACTATGCATGTCAGCATTACCGATCCAGGGATGACACTGATGCACAGAGACTAGACAGTTTGAGGTCTGGTCGCTACAAGATGGTATCAGAGCACACGCTGACTACACGACCACTAAGATAAAGCCATAGGTCACTCTTCTCTACTCATTTCTGACTCCTCTCCCTTTTCTACTCTATAGGATGGAGGACTCAAGGAACAAGTTTACACAACCGGATGAAGACACTCCTTTCGGACGACACTTGAAGGAAGTCACTAGCTATCTGAACATCGAAATACCAAGCTTCACGGGGACCTACATCACCACTTTACTAGAAGAGGAGCGTCGGATGATTCGAGTTCAAGTTCCAGGAAGGACATTCATGCCAGTCACTGAGCCCATAGAGTTTTCCTTTGATGCACCAACCTAGAGTCTAGGAAAGAGCATGGCAGCCCACATCGCCATGGGACGCATTGGAGAAGTTTATCATAAGGATATCAAGGACACTATCTACCAGATATGTGGGCGTTGAGATGAGCAATGGGAGATGATCAACACCAGGAGGGACAGGTCCATTGCAGCTTTCATCCAGGAGTTAAACCAGCACATTCGTTGCCAGGAGAACCAGATGTGCGCAGGCATGATAGATATGAAGAAGGCAATGACCAGGATCACTAAGCTAGAAGAGAAACTCAAGTCTACACGTGATGGATATGAGGAGGAAATGATGATACTAGTGGAGAAGAATGACGACCTAGCGAGGAATCTAGGAGTATTCATGGGAGACCCGAGCTAGGAGGAGATGATGACCATTCCAAGGACATTCGTTCAGAGGACTACATCATCATCAACGACACCGATTCTGATCCCAATGATAGCGATGATGACTATGTTGATGAAGCTGGAGCAAATATCATGGAGTCTTCGACCGATCAAAACTTCTAGACGACCACCATATTATTAGTAGTATTCCCCCATGTATATAGTATAGTCCGAGCACTTTTGTAACGATAGTTAGACCGATTGTAAGCCCTTGTGTGAATTGATTGAAGTGATATGATTGTGTTTGTCTCATGTGCATATGGGTAGTGTTTTCCCTTTATACCTCATTCTATTCTGTTTTCTCACCTTTTCTAAACCCAACAGATGCCTCCGAGACGGGACAATGGATTTGCTTTCCCACCGGAGCTCACTCAGCTGATCCAGCAGCAGAATACCTTGATGCAGCTACTAGTTCAGAATTAGAACCAAGGCAACAACAACAACAACAACAACAACCCACTACCACCACCACCTGTTGATCACTTAGCCTGTTTTCTAAGGCTGAATCCACCGGTGCTCTCTAGTAGCACCGAGCCGATTGTTGCGGATGATTGGCTCCGCAAGATTGGAAGGGAGCTGACCACTGCAGGATGCACAGATGCGGAGAGAGTGCGTTTTGTTGCACATCAGCTTGATGGGCCCGCAACATCATGCTGGCAGAATTTCACAGCCACTTACCCCATTGACACTGTTACATGGGATCAGTTTCAGCAGGCTTTTCGCACTGCCGATGTCTCAACAGGAGCTATGAACATGAGGAAGCACGAGTTTCACAACTTGCGCCAAGAAGGACGCACAGTGGGCTAGTATGTGGATGAGTTTAGTAAGTTAGCATGCTATGCCCCTGATGACATAGCTACGGATGCTGATAAGCAGGAGAAGTTTCTGGAAGGACTGAATGATGAACTGAGCATGCAGTTGATGGTGGCAACATTCAACAACTACCAAGAGTTGGTAGATAGATCTGTTATGATTGAAGGGAAGCAGCGGCAGATAGAGAGTCGCAAGAGGAAGTATGGAGAAGGGAAGTACAATTCAGGAGCTCAGCAGAGGCCTTGTTTTACCGTGAACTCGGGAGGACACATTCACCATAACCATGGAGGCCATAATGCCAATGGAGGAAGTTCGCATAACCATAGTGGCCCCAAGAATGGGAATGGGAATGGAGGAAGCAATGGCCAGAACCATTCCAACCCAGCAACACCTGCCAAGAAGGATCTAAGTCACATTACTTGTTTCAAGTGTGGGAAGAACGGACATTACGCCATCGAGTGTTTTGAAGAAAAGAATGGAAATGGCAACGGAAGCTCTGGGAAGAAGCCCAACCCTTTCAACAGGGGACAAGTGAACCACGTTAGCGTGGAGGAGGTTGAAGAGCAGCCAGATGCAGATATAGGTAAGTTTTTGGTTAAGTCGTTTACTGCAATCGTTCTTTTTGATACCGGTGCATCACATTCATACATATCAAGGGGATTTGTGGATAAGTATAAGTTCCCACCAAAGTTCTTAGGACACCTATGTTAGTAAGCTCGCCGGGAGCGGAGCATATGGCAAGCCAAGGATGTTTTCAGATGCCATTGACCATAGGTAGGCATGTTTTCCCCTCGTATCTAATAATTCTAGAGTCACAAGGGTTGGATGTGATTTTGGGTATGGATTGGCTATCGATGTATGGAGGAAACATTGATTGTGCCAGTAAGTCAATTATGCTCACCACCCCAGAAGGAAGAAGGATCAAGTATGTATCCCGGCATGTGCCGAAGAGGACTCAAGTGAATTCCTTATCAGGAGTTGTACAGGAAGAAGTACCAGTGGTGAAGGATTACCCCGACGTATTTCCAAAAGAGTTGCTAGGCATGCCACCGGATAGAGACATTGAGTTTTTGATTGAGCTTTTGCCAGGCACAGGGCCAATATATCAGGGACCGTATCGGATGCCCGCAAAGGATTTGGAGGAAATTAAGAAGCAGATTAAGGAGTTACTGGATAAAGGTCACATTCGACCAAGTTCATCACCTTGGGGATCCCCAGTGCTTCTAGTGGAGAAGAAGGATGGATCATTAAGGATGGTTGTTGATTATCGTGCGTTGAATGAAGTGACGATCAAGAATAAGTACCCACTGCCGATGATCAACGATTTGTTTGACCAGTTGCAAGGAGCGAAAGTATTTTCCAAGATCGATCTACGATCAGGATACCACCAGCTGAAGATTCGGGAGCAGGATATACCTAAGACAGCTTTTACCACAAGGTACGGGCTATATGAGAATACCGTTATGTCATTTGGTCTGACTAACGTGCTTGCCTATTTCATGAACATGATGAACAAACTGTTTATGGAGTTTTTGGATAAGTTCGTCGTAGTGTTCATTGATGATATATTGGTCTACTCGAAGAATGAAGAGGAGCATAAGGAGCATTTGTGTTTGGTTCTTGAGAAGCTCTGAGAACATCAGTTATATGCCAAGTTCAGCAAGTGCGAGTTTTGGTTGAAGGAAGTTGGATTCCCCGGACATGTTATATCTGGAGAAGGAATAGCAGTAGACCCCACCAAGGTTGTTTCTGTGACTAAATGGGTGGCACCCACCTTAGTTGGAGAGATCCGGAGTTTTCTGGGACTCGCAGGATATTACCGGAGGTTCATAGAGAATTTCTCCAGGATTGCAAAGCCCATGACAGAGTTGTTGAAGAAGTACACCAAGTTCAAATGGACTGAGGAGTGTGAAGCCAGTTTTTAGGAGTTGAAGAAACGTTTGGATACAGCCCCAGTGTTGATTCTTCCAGACCAACGAAAGGATTATCAAGTGTATTGCGACGCTTCACGTCGAGGACTTGGAGCAGTGCTTATGCAGGAGGGAAGAGTTGTTTCATATGCCTCACGACAGCTTAAACCTCATGAGGAAAATTATGCTACTCATGACTTGGAGTTAGCAATCATAGTGCATGCGCTGAAGACATGGAGACATTTTCTCATCGGAAACCATTGTGAGGTGTACACGGATCACAAGAGTTCGAAATATATCTTCACGCAGAAGGAGCTGAATCTCAGGCAAAGGAGATGGTTGGAGCTCATTAAGGATTATGATATGAAATTGCACTATCATCCTGGAAAGGCTAATGTAGTAGCCGATGCGTTGAGTCGCAAGAGTTATGTCAATACGCTCATGACCGGAGGATTACCCAAGGAGTTAGCAGAGGATCTTCGCGAGCTATGTTTGGAAATAGTTCTGAGAGGTTATATAGCAGCATTGGAAATCCATTCCACTTTGATGGATAAGATCAGAGAAGCTCAGAAGACTGACAAGGAGATTGCCGAGATAAAGGAAAGGATGAGCAAAGGAAAGGTCAAAGGATTTTGTGAGGATGAGCATGATACCTTATGGTTTGAGGATCGCATATATGTGTCTGATGACCCCGATATTAGGAAGTTCATTCTGCAGGAGGCCCATGATTCGCCATATTTGATTCACCCAGGAAACACCAAGATGTATCTGGATTTAAAGAAAAGTTTCTAGTGGACAGGAATGAAGAAGGATATTGCCGAGTATGTAGCAGTATGTTATGTATGTCAAAGAGTTAAGGCAGAGCATCAGAAGCCAGCAGGATTGCTACAGCCATTGTCGATACCCGAATGGAAGTGGGACAAGCTAGGCATCGATTTTATCACAGGATTGCCCAGGACTCGTTCAGGCTATGACTCTATATGGGTTGTAGTCGATCGGTTGATGAAAGTAGCTCATTTCATCCCAGTGAAGACCACTTATACAAGTGCTAAGTTGGCAAAGATATACATGACCAGGATTGTATGTCTGCATGGAGTTCCGAGGACCATTGTATCAGATAGAGAAACCTAGTTTACCTCAAATTTCTGGAATCAGTTGCATGAGACTTTGGGTACCAGGCTAGAGTTCAGTACATCCTTTCATCCACAGACAGATGGACAGACCAAGAGAGTCAATCAGATTCTAGAGGACATATTGAGAGCTTGTGCGCTAGATTATGGATCTAGTTGGGATGACAACTTGCCGTATGCAGAGTTCTCTTACAACAACAGTTATCAAACCAGTTTGAAGATGGCCCCTTTCAAAGTTTTGTACGGGAGGAGGTGCAGGACACCGTTGTTGTGGGATGAAGTTGGAGACCGTCACTTGTTTGGACCAGATTTGATTAAGGAGTCTGAAGAGAAAGTTAAACTGATTCGTGACAGACTCAAGGTAGCCCAGTCCAGGCAGAAGAGTTACGCAGATTCTAAACGCAAGGGGATAGTTTACGAAGTCGGAGACAGAGTATACCTTCGTGTGTCCCCACTTCGAGGAGTTAAGTGTTTTGGAGTAAAGGGAAAGTTAGCACCACGTTTTGTGGGACCATACAAAGTTTTGGGATGTATGGGAGAAGTTGCTTACAAGCTGGAATTGCCAGAAGGATTGTCAGGAGTTCACGATGTGTTTCAGTTTCCTAATTTAAGAAGTGCCACGCAGAGATGGCCGATATTCCTTTGGGAGATACAGCGCCACTGGAAGCGATTCAGCTGGATAGCGATTTGACTTACGAGGAGAAACCAGTGAAGATTCTTGAGTTTGCCAGCCGAGTCACACACAACAAGATAATCAAGTTGCAAAGTTCAGTGGAGCCACCATACCAAGGAGGAAGCCACCTGGGAACGAGAGGAAGATCTACGGAAGGACCACCCGCACCTATTTTCTAGCCAACCCGAATCTCGAGGGCGAGATTCATCTTAAGGGGGGTAGGTTTGTAACATCCCAAATTTCCAATTTGGAATGTTATACATAGGTCATCATTGCATATCATATTTTATTGCATTTTGGTTGATCCTAGAAATTCTAAGCAACTCAAGGACCCATGGAGAGAGTTGGGGATTCCAATTATTTTCATATTTGAGTTTTGTCAAATATTGAAAAAATAGGATCATTTTGGTTAATCATTTTCTCCCCCAAATATTTCCAATGTCAAAATAAAAGAGAGGGGATAAAATGACTTCTCCAAAATAAAAGAAATATTGGAGGAAAATTGTTAAAATCAAACAAGTATTCTATTTGGACTTTTATTGCGATTTTATTTGAATTAGAAAAATATGCATGTTTTCAAAATTGCATTCTTAGGCCAGAAAAATGTTCACTTTGTTCTAAATATTTTATTTAGACGGCGAAAATTGTTTTTGGCATTTTTAGAAATTTTTTATATTTTATTAGGATTTTTCTGTTTTTGGTGGAATTATTTAAAAAAAAGTTTCCCGCCCATCTGGGCCGAAGCCCAGCCGAGCAGGCCGGCGCGCCTAGCGCCGCCACCTCCCCTCCCGTGCCCGGCTCGTACTCGCCGGAGTCCGCCCGAGCCACGCTGCCGCGCCGCCCCTTCCCCAAGTCGGCCTCGCCCCCGACCCCACCTCCCTATAAGTACCCCGCCACCCTGCCGCCTCTCTGCCACCCACCGCGCCGCCGCCCCTAACCCGCAGCCGCGCCGCCCGACGCCGCAGCCGCC
>NC_041389.1:118087356-118151217 GCF_002162155.2 Triticum dicoccoides
GCCGCCCGGAGCCCCGCTGATGCCGCCTCGCCTCGCCTCGCCCCGCTGGAGGTAGCCACCGCCGCTGCCGGCCGTTCGTTGTTTTTTGGTTAACCGTTCGGTTTTTTTAAAACCCTAGATCTAATTTTTTTTTAATTGATCGGTTTGGTTTTTTCGGTTTAGTTATTTAGCGGACGTTTGTCCGTACGTTCGTTTTAACGAATGTTGTTCGTCGGTTAGTCGCAGACAGCGAACATTTGTTCGTCAGCCTGTTCGTCTCGTTTTATTTTCCACGGTTTATCTGCGATTATTTTTTATTGCGATTTCTGCCCTGATCTTCGATCTAGTTTATCTTTTCGCTCGTTTATCCAAATTAGATGAAACAAGCGCCTAGATCTTCGTCTCGAAGCCCTTTTCTGTTTAACCAACTTGAACATGATTTTGGTACTGTAAAATTTGACTTTAGTCCAGATTAGTAAATGATTCTTGTTTCTTTCGTAGTTTGAGTTTCGTTGCTCCGTTTGATTTGATTCTTTTTACAAACCGGAGTTCTTCAGTTGAACTTTCTGGTTAGATCCTCTTATTTGAGTTTTACCCGTGCTTCTAATTGAGTGCTTATGTATGTTATTGTTTGTTTGCGATAGAATTCCCGGAGTGCCAAGCGTGCTACTACGAGTCTCTAGGTTTTGCACATCATCAGCAAGGCAAGTAACACTTTGATCATATCTTTTATTACCCAGTTTTTATGCATTAGTTTTAATCCTCAAACATTGCATGGTTAGGATCTGAATTAACATGCGGGTTTGTGAAGTAGATGATGAGGTAGAACCTATTGCCCTTTTATTATCAAACCTTTGGGAGTTACTTCTACGTTATGCTCAGGATTGCTATGCTATGCTCATAGACGTGGATTGGGTGAGTGTATCCATGATAGATGTGAGTATTGTTAATTAATGGTTAACTTATGTTGGCTACTTTAATACACATCTCGGTGGATTGGTTGTGGGCACCTGGAGAATCCAGTGTTGTCCTAGGATATCCCGGAGTACCCGTGTGATCATCCTATGGAATGCCACCTAGTCTCAAAGGGATCATAAGATTATTCATGCTAGAAACTTCCGTGTGCAGCCACAGGCTATTATGGGCTCTAGCATAGTTGAGTATGTTGCATGACCTCTTTCAGTGGTGGGGTAGCAGATGTAGGGGAAAGTAGGTGTAACTGTCCATCCAGAGTAAAGAGTTAATGTTTCTGAAAGACTGTTTCTCGGTCATCCGTTTCTCAAACATCATGTAGTGCGAGAAATCCAATGGAGGAGATCGAGTCTTGTGGGGAAAAGTGCGCAAACCTATGCAGAGTGTACAAACTAATCATGGTTAGCCTTGTCCCCGGTTATGGACATCTTGAGTATCTGGTTCTTGGATTATCATGTTGATCTCATCACTCTAAGTTAATTTGTTGGGTTAATTTGATATTGCTTAATTGGGATTGAGTTGGAGGAACCTTCTCAATGTTTAACAACCACCATGATAGTCAAATAAAATTAATTCCTTTGATGTAGGGAAAAATTGGCGTTATGCAAAAACTTTAACCATAGAGCTTTCCACCAGCCATATTTGCATGTAGTGATAGCATTTATTCTGTTCATTACTCTCTGTGTTATATTGCCAGCATATTCCATGTGCTGACCCATTTCGGGCTGCAACATATCATGTTGCAGACTTTTCAGATGATGATTAAGGTGCCATAGGTCGTTGTCGTTCACTCAGCTATGTCGTTGGAGTTGATGGACTCACTTTAGCTTCCAAGCCTTCCGCTGTTATCTTATTTAGATGGCCTTAAGCCATATTATTGTAATAAGTTCTCTTTTGAGACATACTATGTAATAAGTGTGTGATTGAAACTCTGTTATATATCCTCAAGTACTGTGTGTGTCAGCATTACCGATCCAGGGATGACACTGATGCACAGAGACTAGACTGTTTGAGGTCTGGTCGCTACACTTAGACGCTTGAGTCTCCTTGAATATTTACTTGGGGTGCCTTGGGCATCCCCAAGCTTTAGCTCTTGCCTCTCCTCCTTCTCCTCACATCGAGACCTCCTCGATCTTCGAATACTTCATCCACACAAAACTTAACCGAACTTTTAGTGGCGGGGTTAGTGAATATGGCAATGAAATCCCGTCATGTACTGCTGTAACATTATTGTACAATTATAAACAAACATTACCCATTGTATGCTATCACAATTCTATGGCCCCAAGTCAAGGATGCTTCAACGAGATTTCAAACATACGCAAATAATGAAACTATAACAGCAATCTGTGAAAACAGGACAGTCTGTAAAGATTTGAACATCCACCATACTTCTGTAACCCAAAAAATTATGAAAAATAGGAAAAATAAACAATTTGTATAGAAATACAGTGCAAAAACTTTCAGAACCATTTGATGTTCCAGTAAATAATTAAAATCACGCACTACAGCCAAAGTTTCTGTTTTGCACCGAACAAACCAACAAGCAATGTAAACATCCTAAAGGCAAACCTTGGCACATTATTTTTATAATACAATGGAATTGTACAAGGGGATAATTATTTTTGTTGAAAAGTTTCTATAATTAAGATTCACAAAGTTCAAGGAGCTCTCCCACTTCAACAATGTTTGTCTCTCTCACTTTCACATTCCTTTTTTGAAAAGTTTTGGGTTCCCCTCTTTATTTTTTTTGTCTTTAAACTTTATAAAAGCACACGACATAATAAATGACTCTCTAAAACTTCCGGGTTGTCTCCCTGGCAGCGCTTTCTTTAAAGCCATTAAGCTAGGCATATAGTGCCGAAGTAATGGATCCACCCGGATCCCAAGGTATATCAAAGCCAATTTTAATTAACAATGATTTGTGATTTAGTAGTGAGCACAAAGTAACATATATCATGCAACAACGAACTCTAACTCTCTTCCTATGCATCGGCATGTCATAAACGAACAATTCATGCACACATAGTAAAGGCCAATGCATAGTATAAATAATTTCTTGCAATTTTATCGTATTGGAAACATGGAGAGGCGGTGATGTAGTTCCTCTCTCATAATAATTGCAAGTAGGAGCAGCAAGCACATGCATATTATAATTATCAAAATCATCATGTGTAGTAGTAAAACGCAACCCATCAATATAATCCTTAATAAGGGCAAACTTCTCCGATATAGTTCGGCCGGGAGAATTCAAAAATATAATAGGACTATCATGCATGGATGCAATAGCAACAATTTCATGTTTAACATAAGGAACTATAGCAAGTTCATCTCCATAAGCATAACTAATATTGGCATCTTGGCCACAAGCATAGCAAGCATCATCAAAAAGGGATATTTCAAAAGAATCAACGGGATCATAGCGATTATCATAGAAATCATCCTTCGGTAAGCACGAAGGGAAAATAAACAATGTATGAGTTGAAGAGTTACTCTCATTAGTAGGTGGGCACGGGTGATCAATCCACTCTTCCTCCTTTTATTTTTCGCTCTCGTCCTCATCTTTTTCATCTAATGAGCTCACAGTTTCAGTAATTTCTTCTTCCATAGTTTCCTGCAAAATATTAGTCTCTTCTTGGACAACGGAGACTTCCTCAATAATTGCATCAACATCGGAATTGTATTCATAATTCTCATAACAATATTTAACAATAGCAAAATTTTCAGATCTGTAAACAGCATCATCAAGATTTTCACACGTTTTAAACAAAGATTCAATTTCATAAGCACCCATAAAAGCAACAAATTCTTCTATTTGTTCCACATCATAGTAATCATAAATACCATTAGCATAAGAAGCCAAGGTTTTATTATCATTAAATTGGCATGAAAAGGGAGGGTGTGGAGCCTTCATCCTGGAGCAACAAGTATAATCATATCTCAAGCATAGTTGCCTAGCATACCATCGCAACATGTAAATTTGATCCCATAATAGTTTCCCTTTTTGTGTCAAGCGATAATCCCTAAAGTATTCAGTTGATCCAACGTGTCTCCCATTACGTAGTTGAATGGGGTTTTCTCGGGATTATCAAAGTAGTGCATAATATCTTTCACATAACAAGCATCGAGGGTTTTAGGAGGTTCTCCATCTCCATTTGTAGCAAGTACACCTAATTTTTGTTTTTGTATTTTGTGTTCCATATCCATAATTAAAGATATAAAACAACTTAGAACAGCAAATAAAATCTAATTTAGTGATAAAGCAAACAAGCACACACGAGAATATTCACCTCATGCTATAACTCCCCGGCAACGGTGCCAGAAAAAGGTCTTGATAACCCACAAGTATAGGGGATCAATTGTAGCCTCTTTCGATAAGTAAGTGTGTCGAACCCAACAAGGAGCTAAAGGTAGAACAAATATTCCCTCAAGTTCTATCAACCACCGATACAACTCTGCGCATGCTTAATGTTCGCTTTACCTAAAACAAGTATGAATCTAGAAGTAATTTGTAGGTATTGTTGGATAGATTTGCAAGAATATAAATAGCACGTAAATATAAACAAGGGGATGTTTAGATAAAGAAGCAATAAAGTTAGTATAGCGAGTGTGGAAAAGTGGTTGTAGGAGTTGCGAAATTGTCCCTAAGCAATTGACTACTTTACTAGACCAATAGCAAGTTTTATGTGGGAAAGGCCACTACTAGCATGTCATCCCTGACTTGGAAATCTATGCACTTATGATTGGAACTATTAGCAAGCATCCTCAACTACTAACGTTCATTAAGGTAAAACCTAACCATAGCATTAAGATATATTGGTCCTTATTCAATCCCGTATGCATCAATTTCTATACTAGGTTGAAGCTTTTGTCACTCTTGCCCTCCAATACATAGTCCTATCAACATACAACTAATCATATTGTGTGATCCACGCGCGCACTCGTATGATGGGCACCAAAGGACAGCAACATAACCACAAGCAAATTAAATGAATCATAGAAATTCACCAATTACCGAAAGGACAACGAAAATCTACTCAGACATCATAGGATGGCAACACATCATTGGATAATAATATGAAGCATAAAGCACCATGTTCAAGTAGAGGGTACAGCGGGTTGCTGGAGAGTGGACCACTGTAGATAGATGGGGGAAGGTGATGAATATGTTGGTGAAGATGACGGAGGTGTTGGTGTAGATTGCGGTGATGATGATGGTCCCGGCGGTGTTCCGGCGCCACCGGAAGCGAGGGGGGAGAGCTCCCCTCCTTCTCCTTCTTCCTTGGCCTTGTCCCTAGGTGGGAGAAGGGTTCTCCCTCTGGTCCTAGGTCTCCATGGCATGGGAGGGTCGAGAGCCCCTCCGAGATTGGATCTGTCTCTCTGTCTCTCTATGTTTCCGCGTTCCAGATTCTGGCCTTTCACCGTTTCTTATATTTCCAGAGATCCGTAACTCCAATTGGATTGAAATTTGAACACGATTTTTATCCAGATATTAGCTTTCTTGCGGCGAAAGAAGGGCACCAACCGCCTTACGGGGTGTCCACTAGGGTCAGGGGTGCGCCCCCTGCCTCGTGGCCCCCTCGGGCATCGTCTCGCGTTGATTCTTCTTCCCAAAATTCATAAATATTCAAAAAAAAAATCTTCGACAGTTTTTATCCCATTTGGACTCCGTTTGATATGGATTTTCTGCTAAACAAAAAACATGCAACAGACAGGAACTGGCACTGGGCACTGGATCAATATGTTAGTCCCAAAATAGTATAAAAAGTTGCCAAAAGTATGTAAAAGTTGTAGAATATTGGCATGGAACAATCAAAAATTATAGATACGCGGAGACGTATGAGGAAGCGAGCCCTTTTGACCTCCATGGTAGGCCGTCATCCTCTCCATTAATGGCGCCCGAGCCATTGTTTAATACGGGCATCCTTATTGTTCGCCTCCCATTCCCCTCCCTCCCGTGGACCTCCACCAACGCCATGGCGTAGAATGATCATCTGCCACTAGTCTTCAAGTTTGGTGAAGTTGACTACGAGCCGGAGGAGATACAAATTAAGGAGGAATGGGGCCTCATGGACATGGCCCTGAACGAGCTGGCCGCAGCGGTTGCTGCCCCCGCTCCCGTCCTAGCTCCCATCCCCATGCCCGCACCAGCGACCATCCCTGTAGCATTGACGGGTTGGTCGCCGAGCACTATCGTAGAGCCGGAAGCCGCAGGCATCAGCGAGGTCTCCACGGGCCCGCACGAGCTCGTGTAGATGCCAGTGCCAGCGCCCGTGCCCGTGCCTATGTGCGCCCCTCCACCCACCGCGGCGCCGATCCCCGTGCGTTTGGCTGCAACCGCCGCGCCCGTGGCCATGCATGTGCGCACCCCTCCACTCACCACGGCGCCGGTCCCTGTGCGTTTGGTTGCACCCGCCACGCCCGTGCCCGTGTGTGCGCCCCCCTCAGCGGCATGGGACGCCGCCGTCGATCGCTACCTCTCAGCGCCGCCAGTTGTCGTCCTCCCGCTCCCCACCCGTCGATCGCGTGACGATATGATGTTTGCTTTACAAGTGAAGAACATTTTTTGCTGCCTTGAAGACTTCAGCAATGGTGTCCCGGAGGACGACAACGACAACGATGGTGCGGCTCGCTGCCTCCTTCGCCGCCAGAAATAGTTTTTTTGGGGGTTTAATATTGTATCTCGAATTCTCGATCATATGAATATAAATTCACAGTGTGACCGAATGAAAGATATGGTTTGAACGAACTTCCGTTTTTCTCTCTTAAAGTACAGACTTATCAAATGATTTTCTTTTGAAAAAAACGTTAATGGTTATTAAATATAAAACACTCATCACAAACGTTTTAGTTAGAACACCCGTGTGCAAATCGACAGCTTCCCCGGGAAGCCAAGGGAAAATGTGCCGAGTAGAATTTCTGCAGCTCTTGATCGCAAACGTTTTAGATAGAACACCCGTATGCAAAGTGAGAGCTATGGTCTTTCCCGTTAAGTCAAGGGAAAATTTGCAGCGCAGGATTTGTGCATCCCTCCAACGCAAATGGTTGTTTTGGATGACACGTGTGCAACCACGTACAAACAATTTGGTAAGATTTGCATCTGTCATATTGGGTATGTTGCCATTTGTCAAACTGGAAAGATTGACATTTGTTGATCTAGTAACATTGTCATTTGTCAACCCTTGTAACACTGCGGTTTGTCAAAATATGCAGTTAAAAATCACTAGCACTATCTAATTTTTGCAACTAAAATTCAGTAATTAAGCATAGATTTCATTCATGGATTAAGCAGTCGTTCTTTATACAAATAGTTCAACTCGATAGCTGAACCGACCAAACGTTTCCCCAATTGTTGCCAACCATGTACTGAAATAGCTAGTTCAACTATATATACTAGATATATTTAAGTACATTGTACAGTTTCACCATATCTATACTCAGATGAACTGAACAAAATAGCCCTAAATACTACAACTACTATGGAGGGGCTTTGTACTACTTCCTGCAGCCTCTCTTCTATCGAGCGCGCTCAGTAAGAGGCAGAGGAGGAGGAGCCTACTGACGAGCTGGAAAATTGTGATACCATACCTACCGCTGTTGCAGCTTCAACGACACTCACCTCGAACGCCCTCTACAGCTCCAGACGACCCCTTTCGAAGTGGTGGTTCTCCTCGTAGATCTCCTGATTCCTCGCCTTTGAGGCAGCGTGTGCCGCGGCTACGGCGGCGGTAAGGCTCTTTGCATGCTCGGCGAGGCGCTCCTCCTCCTCCCTGCAGGAATTCGGTGTAGCGCACAAGGTCGCTGACGCACGTGCGGGCCTCCATCTCCGCCTCCAGCCTTCGGGCGGCGATGGCGGAGCGGGTAATGACCCCGGCGGTCGACGGTGGGCTGGCGGCCATGGCGATCAATGATGGGGTGGCGGCCACGACGGCCACCTCCCGCCTTCGAACTGCGGCGGCAGAGCAGGCGATGGCCCTGGCTTTCAATAGTGGTGTGGCAGCAACGGCGGACGGCAATAGTTGCCGACGGGCAGCAGCGGCGAAGAGTGTAGTGGGTGTTCCGCGCACACCCAATAGGGATGCCATGCGCACTACACTACGCCGGGGACTGCACCGCCACCACGGTGTAGTCTCCCAGCTGGAGTTGTCTGATAACCGACAAGTATAGGGGATCGCAACAGTTTTCGAGGGTAGAGTATTCAACCCAAATTTATTGATTCGACACAAGGGGAGCCAAAGAATATTCTCAAGTATTAGCAGTTGAGTTGTCAATTCAACCACACCTGGATAACTTAATATCTGCAGCAAAGTAGTATGGAAATAACGGTAACAGTGGCAAAAGTAACAGTAGCAGTTTTGTAGTAATTGTAACAGTGGCAACGGTAAAGTAACTAAGTAAAGAGCAATATGTGAAAGGCTCATAGGCATTGGATCAGTGATGGATAATTATGTCGGATGCGATTCCTCATGCAATAGTTATAACATAGGGTGACACAAAAGTAGCTCCAGTTCATCTTTTGTCCTACCCTCCCATGGCAGCGGGGTCCTATTGCAAACTAAGGGATATTAAGGCCTCCTTTTAATAGAGTACCGGACCAAAGCATTAACACTTAGTGAATACATGAACTCCTCAAACTATGGTCATCACCGAGAGTGGTCCCGATTATTGTCACTTCGGGATTGTCAGATCATAACACATAATAGGTGACTATAGACTTGCAAGATAGGATCAAGAACTCACATATATTCATGAAAACATAATAGGTTCAGATCTGAAATCATGGCACTCGGGCCCTAGTGACAAGCATTAAGCATAGCAAAGTCATAGCAACATCAATCTCAGAACATAGAGGATACTAGGGATCAAACCCTAACAAAACTAACTCGATTACATGGTAAATCTCATCCAACCCATCACCGTCCAGCAAGCCTACGATGGAATTACTCACGCACGGCAGTGAGCATCATGAAATTGGTGATGGAGGATGCTTGATGATGACAACGACGACGGATTCCCCTCTCCGGAGCCCCAAACGGACTCCAGATTAGCCCTCCCGAGAGAGATTAGGGCTTGGCGGCGGCTCCGTATCGTAAAACGCGATGAATCCTTCTCCCTAATTTTTTTCTCCCTGAACGTGAATATATAGAGTTGGAGTTGAGGTCGGTGGAGCACCAGGGGGGCCACGAGGCAGGGGGCGCACCCAGGGGGTAGGCACGTCCCCACCCTCGTGGACAGGGTGTGGGCCCCCTGGCCTTGATTCTTTCACCAGTATTTTTTATTAATTCCAAAAATAATCTCCGTGGAGTTTCGGGTCATTCCGGGAACTTTTATTTCTGCACAAAAATAACACAGTGGCAGTTCTGTTGAAAACTGCGTTAGTCCAGGTTAGTTCCATTCAAATCATGCAATTTAGAGTCCAAAACAAGGGCAAAAGTGTTTGGAAAAGTAGATACGATGGAGACGTATCAACTCCCCCAAGCTTAAACCTTTGCTTGTCCTCAAGCAATTCAGTTGATAAACTGAAAGTGATAAAGAAAAACTTTGACAAACTTTGTTTGCTCTTGTTGTTGCAAATATGTAAAGCCAGCATTCAAGTTTTCAGCAAAGATTATGAACTAACCATATTCACAATAACACTTAGGTCTCATGTTTACTCATATCAATGGCATAATCAACTAGCGAGCAATAATAATAAATCTCGGATGACAACACTTTCTCAAAACAATCATAATATGATATAACAAGATGGTATCTCACTAACCCTTTCTAAGACCGCAAAACATAAACGCAGATCACACTCGATGTCACATCGATCTAGCCTGTAGCACCTCATATCACTTTGCGGCCTCACGCACGGTATCCCCACGGGTGTCGCCTTACCTTTGCCCGGGACCGTTTGCGCCTTTTGGCTCACGTATATGATAGTGTCGCTAGCATCCATATGATAAGGAGCCCGGACTGACATGACTAGTCGTAAACCCAAAGTGGCACAGACTTACAGGGACAGGCATCCATGACCCAGCATCGAACGTGTCGGTCATCAGCGAGTGAATCCAGGCTGTAGCACTGGGCTAGCAGGACTCCGGTGAACCGGGCTGTAGCGGGCTAACAGGACTCCGGTATTCATCGCGTGACATTTCCCCGAAGGGACAGACACAGGAACGAAGAAGGACACATGCCGGCCAGCCTAAGTGTCCCGGAGCAGTAGCAAGCTACCATGGCTCAGTGGAAACACTAGGAGACATTTCCCGGTAAGAGAGGCTACTAAAGATAAACAACTAGATGGTCAGATCCCACACATACCAAGCATTTCAATAACATACACACAATATGCTCGATATGTGCAAATACAACATGGCATCACAACATGACTCTACAAATCAAGTATTTATTCATTAGGCTCCGAGGAGCGAGATATTACAAACATGGGTCTCATGACCCAACATTCAGAGCATACAAGTCAAAGCACAAGCGGAAGCTATCATGTCTGGGTACAGACATCTATAAATGAAAAGGCCGAGAAGCCTGACTATCTATCAGATCCTGCCGAGGCACAAGATCGTAGCTGAGGTAACAAGCTAAACGTCGAAGACCACGCGGAAATACTAGTGAGACTGAAGTCTCTCTGCAAAAACATAAAATAGGCAAACGTGAGTACAAATGTACCCAGCAAGACTTACATCAGATCTATCTACATATGCATCATTTTAAACAAAGGGATGGTGGGGTTTAACTGCAGCAAGCCAGCTTTGACTCGGTGGCTATCCTGAACTACGACTGCAAGCGACTCTTTTGAGGTGGCGCACACGAGTCCACATATTCACCATATCAATACACCACTATGGATCCGCTCCCGTCTCCCTACGAGAACGCCATCCATAGCACTCACGCTTATCTTGCGTATTTTAGAGTATCCACTTTCACTTGTCTATGAACTGATATAAGCAACCCAGAGGTCCTTTTCCGTGGACACGGCTATTCGAATAGATTAGGTTAACCCTGCAGGGGTGTACTTCTTCACACACGCTCTCACCACTTACCGCCGTTTACACGATGTGTACTCGGCAACCTTCAAGTGGAAGCCCAACGTGGGTGTCGGCCACGACCTACCTAATCACCTAAGTCTCTAGTCCAGGTTTATCGCCTATTCGGGTTCCATCCATGAGGAGATCCGGCCGGAGTTTCGCTCACAGCCCCAAACGATGTGAACAGGGTTCCGTGACACCAAACGGGCGCCCGGTTTACCCGGCCACGTGCCTACCGCATCACAGCCCACCCCTACGGTCAGCGCTGTCCACGGCCTCCAGCATACTACAAACACCAGAAACTACTTGCAACTCCTGGACAGAGGACAAGGGTGATTAAGAAGCCGAGAGGGTCCATTGGTTTCGGGCCCAATGCGTGGTAGTAGCTGAATCATGGATCACAAACACAGAACTCAGTTCCTGAGGACGGCTGCAATGAGACAACCCACCATGTACTCCTACATGGCCTCTCACCGCTACCTTTACCAAATCGTGTTCACACACTTAGCTCACACATAGTAGGACATGTTCACACACCTCTGATTCATCCCCGATGAATCAGACCTGACTCAACTCTAAGCAGTAGCAGGCATGACAAACAAACATGAATGAGTAGGCACAACAGGGCTCAAACAACTCCTACTCATGCTAGTGAGTTTCATCTATTTACTGTGGAATGACAGGTCATGCAAAGGATAAAGGGGTTCAGCTACCGCAGCAAGTAACAGATGAATCGATGTTGTCCTAATGCAGTAAAAGAGAGCAGGAGCGAGAGAGTGGGATTTTATCGGAATGAACAAGGGGGTTTTGCTTGCCTGGCACTTCTGAAGATAACATTGAGTCTTCATCAGTGTCAACGATCACATCATCGGTACACGTCTATCGAGAGGGGACAATTACCGGCAAATACAGAAAAACACGATCAGTGCAATGCACAATATGATGCATGATCATGACATGGCAAAATGAATGTGTTTTGGGCTAATGCAACTAAAACCAGATTAAATGAAGTTGGTTTGAATCCAAGATTCAAATTCAAACTCCATATGTGATTATTCAAATGCCATGTAATTGATTTGTGCTAAACAGCAGCTATAAGTTGTTCTAACATGCATGGAAATGGTACAGATGGATTCCTTGAATTTTTTGATAATTTTTCATATATAATTTATTTAATTTGGAGTTACGGTTAATTTTCTATGATTTTTAGAAGTTTTAGGCATTTTCTGGAATTAATAAATCATTTAAGAATTATTTAAATTCCAGAAACATTTACTACGTCAGCAGTGCGTCACCGTGACGTCAGCAGGTCAACAGACGCTGCTGCTGGTCAAACCTGACGTGTGGGGGCCACACGTCAGTGACACAGGGCTGTTTCACTCACTGACAGGTGGGACCGGTCAACGTTGACTTGACTAAGTCAAAATCTGACACATGGGGTCCACAGATTAGCACTAATCTAAACAGAAAAATTAAACTAACCTAATTAGGCTCGGGGCCCACATGGCAGTGGCTCATAGGGTGATTAGCCCCTAACTAAGTGGCCACATCGGCCCGCCGGAGTTTGGCCGGCGGTGACCACAGAGCACGGCGGGGCACGCCGGACTTGCGCTAGGGGCATCGGATTCGCGCGCTGAGGGCACCGGGGCGTAGCCCGGGCTCTCCCGCAGCTGATGGGGTAGGTGGGAGGCTGCGGGGACGCCGGGGCTCGTCGGAACGGAGCTCGCGGCGGCGCCGGAGTTCGGTGAGTGCGGGGTTGGCGCTGTGGTGCACGGGAGGGCGAGTTAGGATATGCGTTAGGCTCCTGGTGGCTTCCTGAGTGCGGTGACACGCTCCGAGACGAGCTCAAGCGGCTGTAGTGACGGCGGTGACGAGGTCAGCGGCGGCCGGAGTTCGGCCGCGGCGGAGCTATGGCCTAGAGCTTGCAAACGCGAGGGGAGAGAGAGGGGTTCTGCACGGAGGCTCACCGCGGAGCTGTAGGGAGGGTTAGTGGGCTCGGGGGCGGCCGGAGTGCAGCGAATCGACGGCGACGATCTCCGGTGGCCGAGGAGGGGAACGGCGACGTGGGCGGCGATGCAGGGTTTCCGGAGGGCCGTGGATCGGTGGGGAGGAAGAGAGGGTCGAGGCGGATCTCGCAAGCACAGCGAGGGGTCGAGGGGGAGACGGTGGCCGCGGCGTTACGGTGGCGCGGCTGCGGCTGCGCTCGGCGAGTGAGAGAGAGAGGAAGCAGAGGAGAGATACAAGGGAGAGGGAGAGAGCGAGGGGGTCCAGGGGGGTCGGGGCGGCGCCGAGGAGATGACGCGCGGCGTCGCGGTGGCCAGGCGATGCAGACGAGCAGGGTGGTGGCGTGGCGAGCTCGGGCGCGCACGCCGTGTCCCTCCTCTGCCTACTGGCGCGAGGAGGAAGGCGACAGGGAAGGGAGGCGGCGGTGGGCTGGGCCAGCGGGAGGAGCTGGCCAGCTGGGCCGGCTACAGGTAAGTGGCCCAGGTAGGCTTCTGTTCTTTTTATTTTTTTCTCTCTGTTTTGTTTTAATTCTGTTTTCTATTTTGCAGGTTTGTTTTGAATTTGGTTTTGAAACCAATTCAATTTATTTTGCTTCTGACAATATTTTTAGGAGCTAAAAAGAATTAAAACAATGCTCCACAAAAATATTTCAGAATTATTGGACCTATATTTATTTAACAGTAGATATAAGTCCAATTCAAATAGCTATTGATTTAATTCAAATACCCAAAATAAATGTTTCTGAGATACCGAAAATATTGGTTTGGATTTTACCTCTTGCCAATATTTCCAGAGGATAACAAGAACATTTTCTTGGACTTATTTGAAGCAATTTTTATCTTGATCATTTTTTTTAAAGGATTCTGAGGCTTTGAAAATTCCTCAATTCAAGTTTCAAAAATATAGACATGATGCACACATGAAGCTAGCCTAGAGCAATGCCAGAAGCTAGGGATGTGACAACTCACCCCCACTAAACAAGAATCTCGTCTCGAGATTCAAGCGTAGGGTAGGATGAAGGGGAAACGCAAACTAGTACAATCTTCACGATCCAGGGTGCACTTCAGTTGAACGTTGATTCATTCACCATCATTGTCTTGATGTCTTGTTCTGAGAAATCCTGCCAACATGACATGGAGGGAAGAAGGAGACTCTAGAAGGGTCGATCTTCTTGAAGATCGAACAACTCACGGAATGAGACATAGGACCATCTCTCGGGTTGAGACACGAGATACACATCAAGAGGGGTGGAAAGAAACGGATGAAGAAGGTTCACTAGGTGGACAACAATTCCACACTTAAGAAGGTGGTAATCGGTTGTCAACGTAGCGAGGAGTTGAGTTGCCATGATACCACAACGAGACACCTTCGGAACCGTGACTCGTAAATATCTCCCCTTAAGTGACAAAAGAATTACCTTTGATTCAGAGATCATTGAAACTCTTTATACCAGCTTAAGGCAAATCATAATCGATCATTTAGAGGGGTTCGGTAGAATGGCATACTCAAACTTGGATGATGTGGATTACCTTGTTGAAGACAACGTAATGGATGAATTTTGCTTATCACCGGAAATGGAAGAGACCCATGGTAGAATGGCACATTGGCGGTGCAAGCTGGGAACAAAATGCAAATGCTGGGAATGATTCTGGTAACTGGGGAAGAATCCAACAATAGAGAGTGAATTCACTGTTGGAGTGGTTATAGCATAACCGAGGAAATCTGGGGCAATCCCAGCTAGTGCCGATGATAAGACGTAGCGCTTGTGCGTGCTCTCAAGAACTTGAGCATTTCCACAATCATCAAGGTTTTATCAACAACCGCGTCAAGGGTGCTGACAACACAACATACTACCATGATGAATAGCGATGGACGATGCAGATGCGAAGGAGGATAACACTTTCTCATATTTCACCTTAGCGAGGCCAAGCAAATAAAATCTGGATGATCGACCGAGAGACATTTAGCACTCCGCTTCTAATGTTCTCCTTGATGTGCTAGTATAACCCATTCATAGATATGGTTTGATATCTAAAACATCAAGTAAAAGGTCGGACTTCGGGAACACAAAAATCCATAGGGGCAACTAGGGAGTAAATCCTACGAAATCCCTATGGGGAGGTGGCCAACTTCCTCAATCAAGATATTATAATAACAGGTCTTCCGGCTGGGTGTGTTGGCCACGACATCCACTTTACCGGTTATCGAGGGACCAATATTATAGTTCTTGGAGAATGTTCCAACCATCATATCTGCCTGAGATTCAGATCTGGTTGGTGTCAGGATATCCCAGACTCATCAAGTCTAGAAAGAAAAATGAAAGTTTGCAACACAAATCGACGAGATGACGTTGCGAGATTCTCGGGAGATGAACTACGATAGTAAGCTCCAAAACATGAGATGGTTCTGCTACAAACATGTGAACACGTTGTCTCGGACAAGCATGACCACGTGGTAGTCTTACAATAAAACACTACCGAGTTCTGGTTGGGAACCATCAACGAGGATATCAAAATCCTTGCATAAGGTATACTCTTAAGAAGGAACTTCTTCTCCTTGAACAAATCAATCAGTGGCTTGGTGTGCTCGGAACACATATGGAATGAAGGTTGCAAGTCTCCAGACCACAGAATACTTCGCACGTATGCATGACTGACTTGGGATGATTCCAGGGAAACAAAACAATCTTCCTCAAATTCATGGCGGCAACTTGCATCATATGCACATGAATTAGGGAAAATCACTACTTTCATTCAAACATATGCTTCATGAACGAAACACGAAGAAATGCTTACACAAGTTTCCAACACTAGGTTGATGTTCAACATGATTCATGGGGGGAGACAAAATGCTACTGATGGGCTCAACAGCAACTCATCGGAATTTCCATATCACTGGACTTCCACCATCATGTGAACACGGTGATAGCATTGGTCAGACCAAAGATGTAATGGTGTATGCTCGAGGGATCAACCACGAGTAGGACAACATTACGAGCATCGTTGGTACTGATTTGATTTGACGATAGCCCACACTCAAATCAAGGGATTGATAAGACAATAGGTCCATCAACTGATCACAGGGACCAATCGATGAAGATATCATCTTTCTTCAACACACACTACACAAGAATATCCCTTTGGAACGAACTAAGTCAGACAAGTTTTTATCTTCCAACTCTCCAAGTTGTTGTCCAGCTTAACCAACTAGCTCAGGGATATCTAACACCGATTCTTGGAAAGAAGGTGGTTCATAAGAAACCAACTTGATCACGGGCTCAACATAACGGTCAGGTGACGACCTGGTAGTACTTCCGAGAAGATCTTCGGAAAATCACGAACCACCGATATGTTACTAAGCTCGAGAACAATCTTGCTTTTCAGGGCAAGATGATATGATCAAATGAGCGAGGACTTGACAAATCCTAACTCATCAATCAAAGAGTGCACCAGGAAATAAGGACTAGGTAGCACGATCAATCTTAGAATGGTGATTCAATAACCAACATACTAAGAATAAAATTATTATCCTTTAACTACCAAGCAACGAGGTTGCTAGGAGTATTGATTTCACACATCACAATTCATTTGTCGGTATTCCGGTTGCATCAACACGGAACCGAGGAATGAAAAAGGATGGCGAGAAGTGTCACTATGTCAAGAATTCACAAAAGGTGGTGCAATTCTCATGAAATTCCTGTCATAAAGAAGGTAATACTTCAGGGTAGAGCAGACCAGAAGCTGGATTGTAACTTGATCTGCGGAACACAACTACTTTGACCCAATCCTAAATATGGATGAGGTACTGGAGTTTGTTTCTCCTAGTCATTCAGGACGGAATGGCTTGACGGGCCACAAGAGTAATAGGCATCGACAAACGAACGCGCGCATACTCTTGACTATCAATTGATAGACGAAGGTCAGTAGACAACTAAAGAGGGACAACTCAAAGGAACATATAACTTTCTGAGTTGTGGATGCATAAATTAGTATGTCGAACCGAGTTCAACATAATTCTTCCGGATAACCCATGCAGAAAGGTAGAACTGGCAGAGTCACGATTTATGAATGGAGAACTCCTCAAGAATAATCCTGTTGTGATATTTCAGTTCAACGAGGAACTTCTGCCATAAGTAGTTCATGGTATTTGGAAGAAGAAGATACCACGGACTTCAAGGACTATCGCAAAGGTTACTAATATACTGAAGGCACTAACAATTACTATCAACACGAAGTAGGTGGAGTGAATCTCGGGTTCAAGAACCCAGGAACAGAATACCTATTACTAAGTAGCATCACGGAATGCTTTCGAGGATAAAGGCCAGAATCATCACACTGGGACACCAATCATGGCTAAATTACTAGGTGATCCCCTAAGACACCTAGGGTCATAATAATAGCTCCAACATATATGTCAGGGCAATAAATTACCTCAACTCAACAATTAGTGTGATTGAGCTGGCATAAAGGAACATCGAAACCAGAGGGAAAGGATTTTGCAAATTGCTTCAAACTATTTAGAAACCTGGGATGACTCGGACAGCATAACGGCTGTAAATGCTCAGAAAAGATTTGAGACATTCACAAAATGGTGGCATAACCACTCAGAAGCACGATATCAAGGTTTCGAGATCAACAATTAACATACGGAAGTAGTAGAAACTGAACTCAAGCTTAAATCCAACAATCTTATAAGTCTATGGATTAGTAACACGTGATCCTGATAGAAAGAAGAGAAAGCCTAGTTCTTAATCCCCGTAGAAGAGAAGATGATGACTCAGATAAGAAGGCCATGAGGTATAAGGAGTAAAAAGAGCCTTACGTTCCATCCCACAATCAATTCCCTTATATAACTAAAGAATTTCTAGACTCAACTTCGACCAGTTTGGCTTGGTAATCCTACAGGCAACCTGGCTCTGATACCAACGCTGTCAGGACCCCGACTCGATGTCACATCGATCTAGCCTGTAGCACCTCATATCACTTTGCGGCCTCACGCACGGTATCCCCACGGGTGTCGCCTTACCTTTGCCCGGGACCGTTTGCGCCTTTTGGCTCACGTATATGATAGTGTCGCTAGCATCCATATGATAAGGAGCCCGGACTGACATGACTAGTCGTAAACCCAAAGTGGCACAGACTTACAGGGACAGGCATCCATGACCCAGCATCGAACGTGTCGGTCATCAGCGAGTGAATCCAGGCTGTAGCACTGGGCTAGCAGGACTCCGGTGAACCGGGCTGTAGCGGGCTAACAGGACTCCGGTATTCATCGCGTGACATTTCCCCGAAGGGACAGACACAGGAACGAAGAAGGACACATGCCGGCCAGCCTAAGTGTTCCGGAGCAGTAGCAAGCTACCATGGCTCAGTGGAAATACTAGGAGACATTTCCCGGTAAGAGAGGCTACTAAAGATAAACAACTAGATGGTCAGATCCCACACATACCAAGCATTTCAATAACATACACACAATATGCTCGATATGTGCAAATACAACATGGCATCACAACATGACTCTACAAATCAAGTATTTATTCATTAGGCTCCGAGGAGCGAGATATTACAAACATAGGTCTCATGACCCAACATTCAGAGTATACAAGTCAAAGCACAAGCGGAAACTATCATGTCTGAGTACAGACCACTATAAATGAAAAAGGCTGAGAAGCCTGACTATCTGCCAGATACTGCCGAGGGCACAAGATCGTAGCTGAGGTAACAAGCTAAACGTCGAAGTCCACGCGAAACTACTAGCGAGACCGAAGTCTCTCTGCAAAAACATAAATAGGCAAACGTGAGTACAAATGTACCCAGCAAGACTTACATCAGAACTATCTACATATGCATCATTATCAACAAAGGGGATGGTGGGGTTTAACTGCAGCAAGCCAGCTTTGACTCGGTGGAAGATCAAGGACTGACTAAACATTGTAATTCATGGTAAAAGAGATCCAGTCATACTCAATATAAATTAATAGTAATGTATGCAAATGACAGCGGTGCTCTCGAGCTGGTGCTTTTTAATAAGAGGATGATGACTCAATGTAAAAGTAAATAGATAGGCCCTTCGCAGAGGGAAGCGGGGATTTGTAGAGGTGCCAGAGCTTGATTTTGAAATGGAGATAAATAATATTTTGGGTGGCATACTTTCATTGTCAACATAACAACCGAGAGATCTCGATATCTTCCATGCTACACACATTATAGGCGGTTCCCAAACAGAATGGTAAAGTTTATACTCCCCCTCCACCAACAATCATCAATCCATGGCTTGCCCGAAACAACGGGTGCCTCCAACTAACAACAATCCTGGGGGAGTTTTGTTTGCAATTATTTTGATTTGATTTGAGCATGGGACTGGGCATCCCGGTTACCGGCCATTTTCTCGTGAGTGAGGAGCGGAGTCCACTCCTCGTGAGAATAACCCACCTAGCATGGAAGATATAGACAGCCCTAGTTGATACATGAGCTGTTTGAGCATACAAAACAGAATTTCATTTGAAGGTTTAGAGTTTGGCACATACAAATTTACTTGGAATGGCAGGTAGATGCCGCATATAGGAAGGTATGGTGGACTCATATGGAATAACTTTGGGGTTCATGGATTTTGGATGCACAAGCATTATTCCCGCTTAATTAGTACAAGTGAAGGCTAGAAAAAGACTTGGAAGCGACCAACTAGAGAGCGACAACAGTCATGAACATGCGTTAAAATTAATCAACACAGAGTGCAAGCATGAGTAGGATATAATCCACCATGAACATAAATATCGTGGAGGCTATGTTGATTTTGTTTCAACTACATGCGTGAACATGTGCCAAGTCAAGCCACTCGAATCATTCAAAGGAGGATACCACCCTATCATACCACATCACAACCATTTTAATAGCATGTTGGCATGCAAGGCAAACCATTATAAGCTCCTAGCTAATTAAGCATGGCATAAGCAACTATAATCTCTAATTGTCATTGCAAACATGTTTATTCATAATAGGATGAATCAAGAATGATGAACTAATCATATTTACAAAAACAAAAGATGTCGAGTTCATACCAGCTTCTCTCACCTCATTCATTTCATCATATATCGTCATTATTGCCTTTCACTTGCACGACCGAACGATGTGTATAATAATAATAGTGCACGTGCATTCGACTAAGCTGGAATCTGCAAGCATTCAATACAAGGGAGAAGACAAGGTAATATGGGCTCTTGGTTAAATCAACAATAATGCATATGAGAGGCACTCAACATTTTCATCCTAGTCGTCTCCCCTCAACCCCCAAAGAAAAGAAAAGAAATAAAACTATTTACACGGGAAAGCTCCCAACAAGCAAAGAAGAACGAGAAATATTTTTGAATTTTCTTTTAATTACTACTACTACAGGCATGGAAAGTAAACTAGCTAAAAGCTATAACTAATTTTTTTGGTTTTTCTTAAGGTTTTTCAAACACACAAGAAGAAAGCAAGAAAAGGAAAATAAACTAGGATGGATAGTACAATGAAAAAGTATGAGCACCGACAACTAGAATGAGTGTGTGAACATGAATGTAATGTCGGTGAGAAATACGTACTCCCCCAAGCTTGGGCTTTTGGCCTAAGTTGGTTTATGCCCATGGATCAAAGTTGTAGCTGGGATCGTATTGAGATGAAGCAGCTATTGCCTCACGAGGAGCAGCTTGGAGGCGGGCTACCTCCGTCCCCCTTTCGTACTCGTTCACCTCCTCCCTGGTTATAACATATCTCCTTTTTGCCCGAAAGTCAAAGAAACCAGGAGCAGGGAGAGCAACATGGATAGTGCGACGTCTGTCAAAGATTAGTCGGTATTGGAGGAACTGTTCATTCCTCTCAACAAACTGATGACGAACCATGGCATCATAATCTAGATAAGCGGGAGGCAACTCCATATCATTTTCATGTATGGGTATCTCAAGAAAATTAGCCACACGGGTTGCATAAATCCCACCAAACAAGTCTCCATTTAAACTATTATTATGCAACCTACGTGCAACAATGGCCCCCAAGTTATATTGTTCATCTCCTAGCATAGCACTCTTGAGAACACTAAGATCAGGAACACACATGTGACATGCCTCGTCCTTACCATTTATGCATCTACCTATAAACAGAGCAAAATAATGTATAGCAGGAAAATGAATGCTCCCTATGGTAGCTTGTGTTATTTCTCTAGATTCCCCCACAGTGATACTAGCAAGAAAACTTTTAAATTCAGATTTACGAGGTTCACTAGCACTACCCCATTGCGGGAGTTTACAAGCAGTATTAAAATCTTCTAAGTACATGGTATATGATTTATCATAAAGATCAAATAGGACATTGTGAGAATTGCATGAAGATGTAAATTTAAACCTCCTCACAAAGGAATCAGTTAAGTGGTAATATTGAGGGCACTTATCTAGCATGAAGTCCTCAAGATCAGCATTACGCACATATGCATCAAATTCATCCTTGATGCCTGCTTGGACCATGAAATCTTCTGACGGCCATTCACAAGGCTGCACTTGAGCTTCCCTCGGTGGTTCATCGTCCTGCTCACGTATTGCGGGCCTGGATCCTTGCTTCCTTGAAGAACCACCTTGGTACATTTTCCTAAACATATTTCTTCCTCTGAAAAATTTCTAAAAATTTAGTAACTCAAAATAAAAGTGAACCAAACTCAGCAAAATTGATAGCAACTACTCCCACAAGTGCCTAGAGACTATATCATGCATTAGAACTACTTGGGACCAAATAAATTTGACATACAAGCTCAAGAACAGGGTCACCTAGGCAGTAAAAATTTGCAATGAATAAATCACTAGAACAAAAAATAATTGGACCATTGGAGGAGTCACATACAAAAGAATAATCCCCCAAAGCAGTTTTGTGAGTGGAGCTTTGAGCAAGGAGATCAAAAATGGCAGCAAGATGAGCTAGAACTCGTGCTTGAGCTGGTTGATGATTTTTTGGGGAGGAAGAAGGAGTGTGTGGGTGCTGGAATGAGTGGAGGGGGGCCACCAGGGGCCCACGAGGCAGGGGGCGCCCCAGGGGGGTGGGCACGCCCTGGACCCTCGTGACCAGGTGCTTGCCCCCTCTGGTGTGTGCTTAGTGCCAAATATTCTCAAATATTCTAAAAAATCATATTTCATTTTCAAGGCAATTGGAGATCTTTTATTTTCGGGGTATTTTTTATTGCATGGATAAATCAGAAAACAGACAGAAAAATACTGTTTTTGCTTTATTTAATCTCAATAACAGAAAGTAAAAGGAGGGCACAGAAGGTTGTGCTTTCTAACTTCATCCATCTCATGCTCATCAAAAGGAATCCACTAACAAGGTTGATCAAGTCTTGTTAACAAACTCATTCCGAATCGCATGAAACCAGAGAATTTTCGAATAGCACTAGGTTACCTCAACGGGGATATGTACATCCCCAATAATAAGAATATCATATTTCTTCTTGACAGTAGGAAGAGGAAATTCAAAACCTCCAATAATAATTGATGGAATTTTTCCAATAGAATTGATACTATGAACTTGAGGTTGTTTCCTCGGAAAGTGTACCGTATGCTCATTACCATTAACATGAAAAGTGACATTGCCTTTGTTGCAATCAATAACAGCCCCTGAAGTATTCAAAAAGGGTCTACCAAGGATAATCGACATACTATCGTCCTCGGGAATATCAAGAATAACAAAATCCGTTAAGATAGTAATGTTTGCAACCACAACAGGCACATCCTCACAAATACCAACAGGTATAGCGGTTGATTTATCGGCCATTTGCAAATCTATTTAAGTAGGTGTCAACTTATTCATTCAAGTCTACAATATAAAGAGAGAGGCATAACACTAACACCGGCTCCAAGATCGCATAAAGCAGTTTTAACATGGTTTCTCTTAATGGAGCATGGTATAGTTGGTACTCCTGGATCTCCTAATTTCTTAGGTATTCCACCCTTAAAATTATAATTAGCAAGCATGGTGGAAATTTCAGCTTCCGATATCTTTCTTTTATTTATAACAATATATGTCATGTATTTAGCATAAGGATTCATTTTAAGCATATCAGTCAAACGCATACGCAAAAAGATAGGTCTAATCATTTCAGCAAAGCGCTCAAAATCCTCATCATCCTTTTTCTTGGATGGTTTACGAGGAAAAGGCATGGGTTTCTGAACCCATGGGTCTGTTTCTTTACCGTGCTTCCTAGCAACGAAGTCTCTCTTATCATAACGTTGATTCTTTGATTGTGGGTTATCAAGATCAACAGCAGGTTCAACCTCTACATCATTATTATTGCTAGGTTGAGCATCAACATGAACATCATCATTAACATTATCACTGGGTTCATGTTCATCACCAGATTGTGTTTCAGTATCAGAAATAGAAATATCATTGGGATTCTCAGGTGTGTCAACAACAGGTTCACTAGAAGCATGCAAAGTCCTATCATTTTTCCTTTTCTTCTTAGAAGGACTAGGTGCATCAACATTATTTCTCTGAGAATCTTGCTCAATCCTCTTAGGGTGGCCCTCAGGATAGAAAGGTTCCTGAGTCATTTTACCCCCTCTAGTCATAACTCTAACAGCATTATCATTTCTCTTATCATTTAATTCATTGAGCAAATCATTTTGTGCTTTAAGCACTTGTTCTACTTGAGTGGTAACCATAGAAGCATGTTTACTAATGAGTTTAAGTTCATCTTTAACTCTAGACATATAATCACCCAAGTGTTCAATCATATAATCATTGCGTTTCAATTTTGTACCAACATAAGCATTGAAGTTTTCTAGTTTAGCCATAAAGTCATCAAACTCATCCAAGCATTGGCTAGCAAACTTAGTAGACGGGATTTCAACTTTATCATATCTATAGAGAGAATTTACCTTTACTACCTGTGTCGGGTTATCAAGACCATGTATTTCTTCAATAGGTGGTATATTAAGGCCATGTATTTCTTCAACAGGAGGTAAATTCTTAACATCTTCAGCTTTAATACCTTTTTCTTTCATAGATTTCTTTGCCTCTTGCATATCTTCAGGACTGAGAAATAGAACACCTCTTTTCTTTGGAGTTGGCTCAGGAGTTGGTTCAGGAAGTGTCCAATTATTTTCATTAGTCAACATATTATTCAATAAAAATTAAGCTTGATCAACAGTTCTTTCCCTAAAAACAGAACCAGCACAACTATCCAGGTGGTCTCTGGAAGCATTAGTTAGTCCATTATACAAGATATCAAGTATTTCATTTTTCTTGAGAGGATGATCAGGCAAAGCATTAAGTAATTGGAGAAGCCTCCCCCAAGCTTGTGGGAGACTCTCTTCTTCAATTTGCACAAAATTAAATATTTCCCTTAAGGCAGCTTGTTTCTTATGAGTGGAGAAATATTTAGCAGAAAGGTAATAAATCATATCCCGCGGACTACGCACACAACTAGGATCAAGAGAATTAAACCATGTTTCAGCATCACCCTTTAATGAGAATGGAAATAGCTTAAGGATATAGTAGTAACGAGTTTTCTCATCATTAGTGAATAGGGTGGCTATATCATTTAACTTAGTAAGATGTGCCACAACAGTTTCAGATTCATAGACATAAAAAGGATCAGATTCAACCAAAGTAATTATCTCAGGATCAACAGAGAAATCATAATCCTTATCAGTAACACAGATAGGGGAAGTAGCAAAAGCAGGGTCATATTTCATTCTAGCATTCAGAGACTTTTCTTTCAGGTTAGCTAATAATTTCTTAAGATCGGATCTATCATTGCAAGCATGAAAATCTCTAGCCGTTTCTTCATCCATAACATAACCCTCAGGCACAATAGGCAATTCATATCTAGGGGGAGAATCTTCATCATCACATTCATCAATATTATTGATGTCTACTACACAACCTTCTTCTTGTAGAGTTGTTGGGCCTGCAATTGCACAGGTTTGCAGGACAATAGCAAATTTCCCTCAAGTGGATGACCTAAGGTTTATCAATCCGTAGGAGGCGTAGGATGAAGATGGTCTCTCTCAAGCAACCCTGCAACCAAATAACAAAGAGTCTCTCGTGTCCCCAACACACCCAATACAATGATAAATTGTATAGGTGCACTAGTTCGGCGAAGAGATGGTGATACAAGTGCAATATGGATGGTAGATAAAGGTATTTGTAATCTGAATAATAAAAACAGCAAGGTAACTAACGGTAAAAGTGAGCGTAAACGGTATTGCAATGATAGGAAACAAGGCCTAGGGTTCATACTTTCACTAGTGCAAGTTCTCTCAACAATAATAACATAGATAGATCATATAATAAGCCCTCAACATGCAACAAAGAGTCACTCCAAAGCCACTAATAGCAGAGAACAAACGTAGAGATTATGGTAGGGTACGAAACCACCTCAAAGTTATTCTTTCGGATCGATCTATAAAGAGTCCGTACTAGAATAACACCTTAAGATACAAATCAACCAAAACCCTAATGTCACCTAGATATTCCATTGTCACCTCAAGTATCCGTGGGCATGATTATACGATATGCATCACACAATCTTAGATTCATCCAACCAACATAAAAGTACTTCAAAGAGTGCCCCAAAGTTTCTACCGGAGAGTCAAGAACGTGTGCCAACCCCTATGCATAGGTTCCCAATGTCACGAAACCCGCAAGTTGATCACCAAAACATACATCAAGTGGCACATGATATCCCATTGTCACCACAGATAATCACGGCAAGACATACATCAAGTGTTCTCATAAAAGACTCAATCCTATAAGATAAATTCAAAGGGGAAACTCAATTCATCACAAGAGAGTAGAGGGGGAGAAACATCATAAGATCCAACTACAATAGCAAAGCTCGGGATACATCAAGATCGTGCCATAGAGGAACACGACAGAGAACACGAGAGAGAGAGAGAGATCAAACACATAGCTACTGGTACATACCCTCAGCCCCGAGGGTGAACTACTCCCTCCTCGTCATGGATAGTGTCGGGATGATGAAGATGGCCACCGGTGATGGGATCCAATCCGGCAGGGTGCCAGGAAGGGCTCCCGAGAGGTTTTTGGTGGCTACAGAGGCTTGCGGCGGCGGAACTCCCGATCTATCTTCTGTTCTGGAAGTTTTAGGGTACATAGGTATATATGGGTGCAGGGGGTACGTCGGTGGAGCTATGGGGGCCCCACGAGGTAGGGGGGCGCCCGGGGGGTGGGCGCACCCCCCCCCCACCCTCGTGGACAGCCTGTATCTCCCCTGACGTGCACTCCAAGTTCCCTGGGTTGCTTTCCTTCCAAAAATAACTTCTCCAGTTGATTTCGTTCCGTTTTGACTCCGTCTGATATTCCTTTTCCTCGAAACACTGAAATAGGCATAAAACAGCAAATCTGGGTTGGGCCTCCGGTTAATAGGTTAGTCCCAAAAATAATATAAAAGTGGATAATAAAGCCCAATATTGCCTAAAACAGTAGATAAAGTAGCATGGAGCAATCAAAAATTATAGATACGTTGGAGACGTATCAAGCATCCCCAAGCTTAATTCCTGCTCGTCCTCGAGTAGGTAAATGATAAAAAAAGAATTTTTGATGCGGAGTGATACTTTGGCATAATTTCAATGTAATTCTTCTTACTTGTGATATGAATATTCAGATCCGAAAGATTCAAGACAAAAGTTCATATTGACATAAAAATAATAATACTTCAAGCATACTAATCAAAGCAATCATGTCTTCTCAAAATAACATGGCAAAAGAAAGTTCATCCCTACAAAATCATATAGTTAGGCTATGCTTCATTTACGTCACACAAATATGTTCCCAACTTCTATACCCCCAATGACAAGCCAAGCAATTGTTTCATACTTAAATAATCTCAAACTTTTTCAACCTTCACACAATACATGAGCGTGAGCCATGGATATAGCACTATGGGTGGAATAGAATATGATGATGGGGATTGTGTGGAGAAGACAAAAAAAGGAGAAAGTCTCACATTGACGAGGATAATCAACGGGCTATGGAGATGCCCATCAATTGATGTCAACATGAGGAGTAGGGATTGCCATGCAACAGATGCACTAGAGATATGAATGCTCAACAAAAGAAAACTAGTGGGTGTGCATCCAACTCGCTTGCTCATGAAGACCTAGGGCATTTGAGGAAGCCCATCGTAGGAATATACAAGCCAAGTTCTATAATGAAAAATTCCCACTAGTATAAAAAGACAACTTATGAGACTCACTACATGAAGAACAAGGTGCTACTTTGAAGCACAACATATGAGACTCACTACATGAAGAACAAGGTGCTACATTGAAGCACAAGTGTGGAAAAAGAGATAGTAGCATTGCCCTTTTTATTTATTTTCTTTTTTTTGGGCCTTTTGTTTTGGCCTTTCTCTTTTTTTGGCAATGCTCTAATAATGATGATCATCACACTTCTATTGATTACAACATAAGGATTACAACTCGAAACTTAGAACAAGATATGACTCTATATGAATGCCTCCGGCGGTGTACCGGGATGGTGCAATGAATCAAGAGTGACATGTATGAAAAATAATGCATGGTGGATTTGCCACAAATACGATGTCAACTACATGATCATGCAATGGCAGTATGACAAAAGTAATGTATGTCATGATGATGATGATGATGATGGAAGTTACATGGCAATATATCTCGGAATGGCTATGGAAATGCCATGATAGGTAGGTATGGTGGCTGTTTTGAGGAAGATATAAGGAGGTTTATGTGTGATAGAGCGTATCGTATCACAGGGTTTGGATGCACCGGCGAAGTTTGCACCAACTCTCAAGGTGAGAAAGGGCAATGCACGGTACCGAAGAGGCTAGCAATGGCGGAAAGGTAAAAGTGCGTATAATCCATGGACTCAACATTAGTCAAAAGAACTCATATACTTATTGCAAAAATTTAGAAGTCATCAAAAACCAAGTACTACGCGCATGCTCCTAGGGGGATAGATTGGTAGGAAAAGACCATCGCTCGTCCCCGACCGCTACTCATAAGGATGCACAAGCCAGGTACACTCCATGTTTCAAATTTGTTACACAACTTTAACCATACGTGCATGCTACGGGACTTGCAAACTTCAACACAAGCATTTCTCAAATTCACAATTACCCAACTAGCACGACTTTGATATTATCACCTCCATATCTCAAAACAATTATCAAGCATCAAACTTATCTTATTATTCAATTCTCTCAAAAGAAAGTTTCACATATCTTGAACACTAAGTATATTAACATTAAGCAAACTACCATGCTATTGATGACTCTCAAAATAATCTAAGCAAAGCATGAGAGTTCATCTATTTCTTCAAAATAAAACTACCACCATGCTCTAAAAGATATAAGTGAAGCACTAGAGCAAATGACAAACTACTCCCAAAGATATAAGTGAGGGTCAATGAGTAGCTAAATAATTATGAAACTATGCGAAGACTCTCTCTCTCATTTAATAATTTCAGATCTCGATACTTTATTCAAACAGAAAGCAAAGCTAAAGAAAACTACATTGCAAGGATAGCACAACTCATGTGAAGAAGCAAAAACTTAGGCTCAACCGATACTAACTAATAGTTGTTGAAGAAGAAGGTGGGATGCCTACCGGGGCATCCCCAAGCTTAGATGCTTGAGACTTCTTGAAATATTATCTTGGGGTGCCTTGGGCATCCCCAAGCTTGAATTTTGTGTCTCCTTAATTCCTCTCATATCATGGTTTCTCTTTTTATCAAAAACTTCATTCACAACCAACTCAACAAGAACTCGTGAGATAGGTTAGTATAAACCAATGCAAAACCTTATCATTTTCTACTGTAACAAATCACTTAAATAATTATTCAACATTGAATACTAAATGCCTCTGCATATTTAATACTCCTATCTTCAAATAGAATCATTAAACAAGCAAACATATGCAAACAATGCAACCATAACAGCAATCTGCCAAAACAGTACAGTCTGTAAAGAATGCAAGAGTATCAATACTTCCTGACTCCAAAAATTACGAACTAAAATTCCCACTGTAATAAATTTATCAGAGCTCAATATGCAAAAGGTTTCAACATTATATCATTCTCTGACTTTTCTAGGGAATTTTTGCAACAGCGGTAAACTTTCTGTTTTCAAACAGCAACATGTATACTAGCAAAATAAGCATGGCAAAGGCTATCCTTGACTTCTTTATTGAAACTAAAGATGCAAAACATTATTCTAACTAACAGCAAGCAAAAACTAACAAAAGAAAATGACGCTCCAAGCAAAACACATATCATGTGGTTAATAAAAATATAGCTCCAAGTAAAGTTATCGATGAACGAAGACGAAAGAGGGGATGCCTTCCGGGGCATCCCCAAGCTTAGGCTCTTGGTTGTTGTCGGTGTCAAAACCGGCGGATCTCGGGTAGGGGGTCCCGAACTGTGCGTCTAGGCGGATGGTAACAGGAGACAAGGGACACGATGTTTTACCCAGGTTCGGGCCCTCTTGATGGAGGTAAAACCCTACGTCCTGCTTGATTAATATTGATGATGTGTATTACAAGAGTGGATCTACCACGAGATCAAGGAGGCTAAACCCTAGAAGCTAGCCTATGGTAAGATTCTTGTAATGGTTGTTGTGTCCTACGGACTAAAAACCTCCGGTTTATATAGACACCGGAGAGGGCTAGGGTTACACAGAGTCGGTTACAATGGTAGGAGATCTACATATCCGTATCGCCAAGCTTGCCTTCCACGCCAAGGAAAGTCCCATCCGGACACGGGACGGGGTCTTCAATCTTGTATCTTCGTAGTCTTGGAGTCCGGCGGACGATGATAGTCCGGCTGTCCGGACACCCCCTAGTCCAGGACTCCCTCAGTAGCCCCTGAACCTGGCTTCAATGACGATGAGTCCGGCGCGCATAATGTTCGGCATTGCAAGGCGGGTTCCTCCTCCGAATAATCCATAGAAGATTGTGAACACCTGGATAGTGTCCGGCTCTGTAAAATAAGTTCCACACTCCACCGTAGAGAGAATATTATGTACACAAGTTCAATCTGCCGACGTATCTTGTAGCATGACGTCACGCCACTGCCAAGTCTTTACTTGAATTGTTTTTTATTATACCACCTCAGCGCGCTTAGCGAAGCGGTTTCCTTGGCACGTCTTGTCGAAGCAGAGATCGTGTTCCCCTTATTCCGGGATTCTCATCAATATGGACGTGGGTAACCCAACCGCGCCATTGATGGTGGCGCTTGGGAGATAAGCGAGTTTTACCAGGCCGGTGGGGACGTATAGTCTTCGTCCGCCTATATATAAGGGGATAAGGATCCGCCTTTTTACCTACGCCTTCTTCCTCCTTTGCTTATCCATCTCCGCGCACTCGAGCTCCAGCGCCCAAGTTTGCGCATCTCATCTCAACCTTCTCCGACCATGTCCGGAGCGGGAGGTAAATGGTTGGCCTCCACCGTTGAGGAGGAGCACATCGCCAAACTGCGCAGCGCCGGATACCTTTCCGGCGACATCGCGCACCGGCTGCCCGACAAGGGGCAGCTCATCCCTACCCCCAGGCCCCATGAGAGGGTCGTATTTCTCCCCCACTTCCTCCGCGGACTGGGCTTTCCACTTCACCCCTTTGTCCGGGGGCTCATGTTCTACTACGGCCTGGATTTCCATGATCTGGCGCCGAACTTCATCCTCAACATCTCGGCGTTTATCGTCGTGTGCGAGGCCTTCCTCTGCATCCAGCCCCACTTTGGCTTGTGGCTCAAGACCTTCAATGTCAAGCCGAAGGTAGTGAAGGGCACGCAGGCGGAGCGCGGAGGCGCCATGTTGGGCAAGATGCCCAACGTCCTCTGGTTCGAAGGGGCCTTCGTGGAGTCCGTCAAGGGGTGGCAGTCGGGGTGGTTCTACATCACCAAGCCGCGCGACCCTAAGTGGGCGGCGGCCCCCGAGTTCATATCTGGTATCCCTGTGTAGCTCACCTCCTGGAAAGAGAAGGGCTTGCTATGGGGTAGTTCGAAGGAGCTGACGGGACTCCAAGCCTGTATCCAGAAGCTGGTAAACAAGAAGCTCAGGCTGGTTAATGTGGTCCAAGTCATGCTCGCCCGCCGGATTCTCCCATGCCAAGAACGGGCATTCAACCTGTGGGAGTTTGATCCAGCACAGCACCAGGCGTTGAGCGGGCTCTTCGACACGACGTACGAAGGCGCCTGGAGGGTGCTATTTAAGGGCGCCGAAGCCCCCGCATCCGCGACGGAAGATCGCGGATTTCACTTGCAGCTTCCAGCTGACGAGGTAAGTGATTCTACCCCTTTACGGGACACTTGTTGTTAATAGTTTGACCCTAAGCGGGTTTAAATCTCCCTTTTCCTTTGACAGGAATGGATGAAGAAGGCCGAGCAGCTCATCTGCCCGGCTCCCATGCCAGAAGACCCAGTGGACGCCCGTCCAGCGGGGCTGCTGGTTCCGGCACCACACATGGTGCCGGAGAAGAAGGCCAAGAAGGTGGCCACGGGTACTCGAAAGAGTTCCCATTTTCAGGTGTCCGACGACTCCGAGGCGGATTCCTCCCCCGAAGATGAGGAGGAGGAAGAAGACTCTGTCCCAGAAGAGGGAGAGAGAAAGAGGAAGGCCTCCCCATCATTTCCTAAAATGATGATCTCATTATTAACTATTCTCGCAAAACCGCTCCACAGAACCGCTGTTAACCATTGGTCGTTGAGGAGGCGTATTCTCAAAGGACCCATATCTACTGCTGATTCCTTCAGACGTGTCGATTGGACAAATACGCCCATAGTGACTCGGATGAATATCTCGGCTCCGAAAACTTGCGGTTCTCCCCGTCAACCCTCCAGGACCTAAACAACTCACTTTTCGCCCATGAACAGTTTGTGTCAATGGATTCGTTTGATCAAAAACTTGAGATAACGGGTATGTGCCAAAAAAGGTCTCATAAGTAGTTATTAATAAAATTGAAGTTGAAGTTGGAGTTACCAAAGTTTGTTGGGGAGGCCGAAGGGTCCAAGAGGGGAAGAACTATTCCCCCGGACAGCTCCGCCAACACCAACGTTGGCGATGAAGAGTGGCCCTCAAGGGCCAGGCCTCTGGCGAGATCGTAAGTATCCGGATTCCTGAATGATCTGCAATTTCTTTTGTGTCACATAGTGTCCTTCTAATGCCGCATACTGCCTGCAGTCCGGCCGACAATGATCTCCCTGCTTCGTCGAGCGGGTCGTTGGCTTCGTCGGATGTGGATTCCATTCCGACTGCCTCCACCCCTCGCGCCGCTGAGGACGCCGAGGTGGGATCCCGGGAAGGGACCCATCAGGAGGAGGCTCCGAAGGCGCCGCAAGGCAGCCTCCTGGACTTTGCGCCGGACTCCACGCCGGAACCCGCAGTGGTTCCGGAGTCCGGCAGGCGGCCCCTTCGCAGGAAGGGCAAGACCGTGACACCGGCGGCCCCCGTCCAACCGGAGGCGCCGGACAACTTGGTGGAGGCGCTCAAAGGCGCTTCCATCGAGGAAGAACATCGCACTGTCATGAGTGCAGTGATTCAGAAGGTTCAGCTCGCCAAGAGCGGGCTGACCGAAGCCAGCAGCAGCCTTCTAACAGGCTTTGAGGTAAGAAGTTAAAATTATGTAATGTAATACCGCATAGACAGTAGCCCCTGATGCTCGGTTCGGTGTTCGGAAAGAAAAGCCGGACTGAGGATCTAAAAAGATGTACGCATGGTTGCTAAAAATTATGTCAATATGGGTTTGCAGGCTGCGCTACTGACCTCTGCCGCACTGACTGCGGAGGTCGGTGCTTTGAAGCAAGACCTCGAGCGGTCCGAGCAAGAGCTCGGCCGTGCCAAGAAGCAGCTCGAGGACAAAGAAGGTGAGTAACACCACTTTGAATAGTTACCTTACAGAAAAGGATTTAGGTTGCAATAAAAATAACAAGGATAATTGTGGGTACTGCAGGGGCCACGAACGAGGTGGCAACCCTGAAGGAGGCTGTGTCCGCGGCCGAACGCAATGTGGCCGCGGAACGGGCAGAGCGAGAGAAGCAGGAGGCGCGGGTGGCGGAAGTGCGGCAAGAGCTCCAGGCTCTCATGGAAAAGCATGAGAGTTTGGAGCGCGACTCAAAGACTCGAGAGTCCGAGCTTGCCTCGGCTCTCAAAAGTGCCAAAGCCGCCAAGGCCGAGGCCCATAAGGCCCTTCAGGAGGTTGAGGATGTGAAGAAAATAGCGGCGGGTAAGGCATTTTTCATGCAAAGCAAGCATGTTAATGTAAACTACCTGACACTTACCCGAATTCGGAGCTCTACAGGGGCGTTTGCAGATCTGCCTCGCAGTGTATCCGATGCCGCCGCATTCTACCGTGGCAAGGAGGGGAGCTCAATGGAGAAGGTCTTCTGGTCTCAGTACGCTGAGGCTGGCCATCCGGTGCCCCCTAGCGACCAGCTAAAGCAGCTGGTCGAGCTCCATAAGGTAGCCAAGCAGGCCATGAAGGGCCTCATAGTCCGGCTGTGGCCTAGAGAGGCCATGCCTGGGAGCTACTTCGGCCTCGTGCGGCGGCTGGTGGATGCGTGCCCCTTGTTGGAGGTCGTCAAGCACTCCGCCTGTATTGAAGGTGCTCGTCGGGCCCTTGCCCGCGCAAAGGTGCACTGGGGCAGGCTGGATGCGGAGAAGCTTATCACTGACGCGCCGCCAGCGGGCAAGGAGTACCGTACGCCCGAGATGTACTATAAGACTGTCCTGAAGGGTGCCCGCAAGATTGCGGATGAGTGCCCCAGAGATGTAATTATTGAGTAGACTCGCTATGTATTATCCTGTGCACTGAAAACTTTGTTCATATGCGCTAAGCAACGCTTGTTTGATTTAAAATATTACCTTCTGTGCGGCCATTTATAAAATCTGAGAGATGGCAAGTCGTCGGCTTCAACCCCCAAGCCACGAGTGCTGGGGTGTTCGGGATAAATTTGAGCACTCTTGTTCCCATTTTTGGGTCCATCTAGGGAGGCGCTCAACACAACGAACAAGGCAACCGGACTTATAATGCTTGAACACTCTCACTTAGCCATAGAATTCTATAATTTTAAATTTCGGCAAAGCCCCTAGTATTCGGAAGACCGAGTTCGGGGCGCTATCCACGCCTTGGCCGGACATTATCTGGTTCTTCGCTTGACGCGGCATAAGTCTTTAAGGACTCGAAAAGACCTCTCGAACAGCGACCAGTCTCTCGCCTTATAATGACAGTCAGTTTTAGCTTTCTCCACTGAGGCGCTCGCCCAGCTCAACCGGGGCGCAATCGCAGTGGTTCTCCCAGTGCCACCTTAGCCGACAGAACGGAACGTAAGGTACCAAAACGTGGGAGCGGGGCAAACCCAACTATTGACCCAAGACATGATTCGGAGCCGATTCATATAATGCTATAAGTTCGGGGTGCCGCACTTGTGAAAGTGTTCGGACTTATCACGCCATAATGCGGGGAACATAAGCCCCTGGTGTATTCGTCCGTACCAAAATATACGGGTGCAAGATGTCATTAGTGAACATATATGTAAAGTAATGCAATAACAGGCAAAAAGTGCTGCATTATTTATTCAAGGGATTCTGCTATGAGTGCGGAATGATACAAATAGTGCGGTAAGCAGGGGATTGGACTAATTAAACATGTCCCCCTCCAGGGGTGGGCTGCGGACTTGTGTATATAATCAAATTTAATGCCCGTAATGGAGACCACCTGACTGTTCGTCGCAGCCTTCTTCCCTCCCTGGCTGTTGCATCGTGAGTTCGGCGGGTTCACCGCCGGACAGGGCCTCTGGTGAACGGAGTCCTGTGTATACAAAGAAGGAAAATAATAAAAAAGAGCGACACACTTGTGAGCCCCTGGTGTGGTCGAGCCGCACTCTGGGTCTGTTGTGGTCGTTCCCCTCCCCCTAGGCCCATGGTATCTCCAGGGCTTAATGATGTACGCGGAGGGTTGGTCTTGCAATTATGCAAGGGCTGGGGTTGGGGCCGCATTGCTACGCGTGCTCGGCACGTGCCAGGTGGTCTTGGTTGATGTTGCTCCGGGCGCGTTTGGCCGTGTCCGGCCGTTTAATGGCTGGACTCAAAAATTGCCTTAGAAGGCTGCTCTGTACTTCTGCCGCGAGAGCCGCTGTATGTTCCTCCATTCGGAGGGAGCGTTCTGTATTTCCGTTGACCGTGATGACTCCGCGAGGGCCTGGCATCTTAAGCTTGAGGTATGCGTAATGCGGCACCGCGTTGAACTTTGCGAACGCGGTTCGTCCGAGCAGAGCATGATAGCCGCTGCGGAACGGGACTATGTCGAAGATTAACTCCTCGCTCCGGAAATTGTCCGGGGATCCGAAGACCACTTCCAGTGTGACTGAGCCTGTACAATTGGCCTCAACACCTGGAATGACGCCTTTAAAGGTCGTCTTTGTAGGTTTAATCCTTGAGGGGTCTATGCCCATCTTGTGCACTGTATCCTGATAAAGCAGGTTCAGGCTACTGCCGCCATCCATCAGGACTCTCGTGAGGTGAAATCCATCGACGATTGGGTCTAAGACCAATGCGGCGAATCCGCCATGGCGGATACTGGTTGGATGCTCTCTTCGATCGAAAGTGATCGGACAAGAGGACCATGGATTGAACTTAGGGGCGACTGGCTCCATCGCATATACGTCCCTTAGTGCACGCTTCCGCTCCCTCTTGGGTATATGGGTTGCATATATCATGTTCACCGTCCGCACTTGTGGGGGGAAACCCTTCTGTCCTCTACTGTTCGGCGGTCGGGTCTCTTCCTCGTCGTCGCTGTGCAGCCCCTTGTCGTTGTTTTCGGCAATTAACTTGCCTGCCTGCTTAAATACCCAACAATCTCTGTTGGTGTGGTTAGCTAGCTTTTCGGGGGTGCCATGTATCTGGCATGAGCGGTCGAGTATTCGGTCCAAATTGGACGGACCCGGAGTGGTTCTTTTGAATGTCTTCTTCCGCTGACCGGGTTTAGAGCCTCGGAATCCGGCGTTGACTACCGTATCCTCCTTGTCGTCGTCGTTAACGCGGCGTTTATTTTTGCTTTTTGTGGTCCTTAGTGTCCGGACTACCAGCATTTTTGCTGAGGTTGTTGCTACGAGCTAGCCAGCTATCCTCTCCCGCACAGAAGTAGGTCATTAATGATGTGAGGGCTGCCATGGATTTCGGCTTTTCCTGTCCTAGGTGCCGGGCTAGCCACTCGTAACGGATGTTATGTTTGAAGGCTGCGAGGGCCTCTGCATCCGGACAGTCGACGATTTGATTTTTCTTTGTTAAGAACCGTGTCCAGAATTGCCTGGCCGATTCGTCTGGCTGCTAGATTATGTGGCTTAGGTCATCGGCGTCTGGTGGCCGCACATAAGTGCCCTGGAAGTTGTCGAGGAATGCGGCTTCCAGGTCCTCCCAACACCCAATTGACTCTGCGGGCAGGCTGTTAAGCCAATGCCGAGCTGGTCCTTTAAGCTTGAGCGGGAGGTATTTGATGGCGTGGAGATTGTTGCCGCTGGCCATATGGATGTGAAGGAGATAATCTTCGATCCAAAGTGCGGGGTCTGTCGTGCCATCGTAGGATTCAATGTTTACGGGTTTAAACCCTTCAGGGATTTGATGATCCATTACTTCGTCAGTGAAGCATAGCGGGTGTGCGGCGCCTCTGTATTGAGCAATATCACGACGTAGCTCAAGGGAGCGTTGTCTGTTGTGTTCGGCCCGGCTGGAGTTGTTGTATCCGGCTCGACGGTATTCGTCGTGGGTCGTGGGGCGCCCACGTGATCCATAGATAGATCTGGATTGTCTTGCCTTATCCTCCAATATGTCCCGCAAGTCCGGCGCGTTCCCCCGTGGCTTCGTACTTTTCGAGCGATGCCGGGGTACGGTCTTGATGGAAGGCCTGGATGCCTCTCTGTCGCGACCACGGGGTGGTCGGTTGGCCGTATTGTGCGCTGGTGATGAAGGTATGTATGCTTCCTCCTCTAATCGGGGGAGCAATTTGCGTTTTGGGTAGCTTTTGGAGGGGCGTTCGAATTCATACTCTTCGGCCGCGAGGACCTCGGTCCATCTGTCGGCCAGCAGGTCTTGATCAGCTTGAAGCTGCTGCTGCTTTTTCTTTAGGCTATTTGCTCTGGCTAGTAGCCTGCATTCGAAATGCTCTTGTTCGACGGGATCCTCAGGCACGACGAATTCGTCGTCGTTGAGGCTTGCCTCGTCTTCGGAGGGAGGTATGTAATTATCATCCTCAACCTCTTCGTCTGCCGCTCTCTTGTGAGGGCTTGCTTCTGCATCCTCCTGCGCTGAATCTTGCTGGAGGGGATTGTCTTCGGCACTTTCTGGGGTGTTATTATCTCCTGTGCCGGAATCTCCATTCTTGCTGTGGCGGGATTTAGAGCGGCGCCGCTGACGTCGGCGCTTGGGCTGTTTCTTTAAGGAATCTGCCTCAGCTGCTTCCTCGCCATCCCCATCTTTTGGGGTGTCCACCATGTATATGTCATATGACTAGGTGGTCTTCCAGTGCCCTGTAGGCGCTGGTTCTTGTTCGTCTCCGGCATCGTCGTCCATACCGTCGATGTCTTCGAAGTCATAGTCTAGCATGTCGGTTAAATCGTCGACAGTGGCTACAAAGTGGGTGGTGGGTGGGGTTTGAATTTCTTCGTCGTCCGCATCCCAACCATCCTGGCCATAATCCGGCCAGGGCTCTCCGGATAGCAAGAGATGCTTTAGCGAATTTAGGATGTCGCCAAAGGGTGAGTGCTGAAAGATGTCAGCAGCGGTGAACTCCATGATCGGCGCCCAATCGGATTCGATTGGCAGGGGCGCAGGGGGTTCGGAGTCCGGCAGGGAGTCCGGCACCTCAGAGTCACGAGTTTTATAGGGGACAAGGTCAGTGTTCGGCTCCATCGCCGCGGATGTTGCAGCTCCCGAGGCGGTGTCCAGCCACCCGTCCTCGATCTGTGCGATCGGCCCCGAACTATGGGTCGGAGCGGATTCATGTGCGGCCTCCAAGGCGCTGTCCGACGGCAGAGCTAGATCGTGCCCATCGCGACAGTGCGGCACGCTCGGCTGCGGAGCGGGTCCATCGAAGATCAAGTCTCCGCGGATGTCCGCCGTGAAGTTTAAGCTTCCAAATCTGACATGACGGCCAGGGGCGTAGCTTTCGATCTGCTCCAGATGGCCAAGTGAATTAGCCCGCAGTGCGAAGCCGCCAAATACGAAGATCTGTCCGGGGAGAAAAGTCTCACCCTGGACGGCGTTGTTGTTGATTGAAGAAGCCATCGAGCCTATCAGTGACGACACAGAGGAACTCTCAATGAAAGCACCAATGTCGGTGTCAAAACCGGCGGATCTCGGGTAGGGGGTCCCGAACTGTGCGTCTAGGCGGATGGTAACAGGACACGATGTTTTACCCAGGTTCGGGCCCTCTTGATGGAGGTAAAACCCTACATCCTGCTTGATTAATATTGATGATTTGTATTACAAGAGTGGATCTACCACGAGATCAAGGAGGCTAAACCCTAGAAGCTAGCCTATGGTATGATTGTTGTAATGGTTGTTGTGTCCTACGGACTAAAACCCTCCGGTTTATATAGACATCGGAGAGGGATAGGGTTACACAGAGTCGGTTACCATGGTAGAAGATCTACATATCCGTATCGCCAAGCTTTCCTTCCACGCCAAGGAAAGTCCCATCCGGACACGGGACGGAGTCTTCATTCTTGTATCTTCGTAGTCTTGGAGTCCGGCGGACAATGATAGTCCGGCTGCCGGGACACCCCCTAGTCCAGGACTCCCTCAGTTGTCCTTGAATATTAACTTGGGGTGCCATGGGCATCCCCAAGCTTAGGCTCTTTGCCACTCCTTATTCCATAATCCATCGAATCTTTACCCAAAACTTGAAAACTTCACAACACAAAACTCGACAGAAAACTCATAAGCTCCGTTAGTATAAGAAAATAAAACAACCACTTAGGTACTGTAATGAACTCATTCTAAATTCATATTGGTGTAATATATACTGTATTCCAACTTATCTATGGTTCATACACTCTGATACTACTCATAGATTCATCAAAATAGGCAAACAACACAATGAAAACAGAATCTGTCAAAAACAGAACAGTCTGTAGTAATCTGTATCAAACGTATACTTCTGGAACTCCAAAAATTCTACCAAATTAGGAAGTCCTAAGAAATTAGTGTACCAATCCAGAGCAAAAAGAATCAGATCATAAGCACGTTTCTGTGAATTAACAAAACTAATTTACTGGGTGCAAAAGTTTCTGATTTTCAGCAGGATCAACACAACTATCACCGTAAGCTATCCTAAAGGTCTTACTTGGCACTTTATTGAAACAAAAGCTATAAAACATGATTACTACAGTAGCATAATCATGTGTAAAAACAAAAACAGTAAGGATAAATATTGGGTTGTCTCCCAACAAGCGCTTTTCTTTAATGCCTTTCTAGCTAGGCATGATGATGACAATGATGCTCACATAAAAGATAAGAATAGAAACATAAAGAGAGCATCATGAAGAATATGAATAGCACATTTAAGTCTAACCCACTTGCTATGCATAGGGATTTTGTGAGCAAACAACTTATGGGAACAATAATCAACTTGCATAGGAAGGTAAAAGAAGCATAACTTCAAGATTTTAAGCACATAGAGAGGAAACTTGACATTATTGCAACTCCTACAAGCATATGTTCCTCCCTCATAATAATTTTCAGTAGCATCATGAATAAATTCAACAATATAACCAGCACCTAAAGCATTCTTTTCATGATCTACAAGCATAGAAAATTTACTACTCTCCACATAAGCAAATTTCTTCTCATTCGGAATAGTGGGAGCAAACTCAACAAAATAAGTATCATATGATTGAAAATTAAGATCAAGATGACAAGTTTCATGGTTATCATTATTTTTTAAAGCATACGTGTCATCACAATAATCATCATAGGTAGGAGGCATGCTTTCATCATAGTAAATTTGCTCATCAAAGCTTGGGGGACAAAAAATATCATCTTCATCAAACATAGCTTCCCCAAGCTTGTGGCTTTGCATATTATTAGCATCATGGATATTCAAGGAATTCATACTAACAACATTGCAATCATGCTCATCATTCACATATTTCATGCCAAGCATTCTATGTAATTCTTCTTCTAGCACTTTGGCACAATTTTCCTTCCCATCATACTCACGAAAGATATTAAAAAGGTGAAGCGTATGAGACAAACTCAATTCCATTTTTTTGTAATTTTCTTTTATAGACTAACTAGTGCTAAAACAAGAAACAAAAAGATTTGATTGCAAGATCTACAGATATACCTTCAAGCACTCACCTCCCCGGCAATGGCGCCAGAAAAGAGCTTAGTTGACGGGGTGTGAGTGAGTGCCCTTTTACCTAGACTCCCCGGCAACGGCGCCAGAAAAGAGCTTGATGTCTACTACACAACCTTCTTCTTGTAGACGTTGTTGGGCCTGCAAGTGCACAGGTTTGTAGGACAGTAGCAAATTTCCCTCAAGTGGATGACCTAAGGTTTATCAATCCGTAGGAGGCGTAGGATGAAGATGGTCTCTCTAAGCAACCCTGCAACCAAATAACAAAGAGTCTCTCGTGTCCCCAACACACTCAATACAATGGTAAATTGTATAGGTGCACTAGTTCGGCGAAGAGATGGTGATACAAGTGCAATATGGATGGTAGATAAAGGTATTTGTAATCTGAAATAATAAAAACAGCAAGGTAACTAACGGTAAAAGTGAGCGTAAACGGTATTGCAATGATAGGAAACAAGGCCTAGGGTTCATACTTTCACTAGTGCAAGTTCTCTCAACAATAATAACATAGATAGATCATATAACAAGCCCTCAACATGCAACAAAGAGTCACTCCAAAGCCACTAATAGCGGAGAACAAACATAGAGATTATGGTAGGGTACGAAACCACCTCAAAGTTATTCTTTCCGATCGATCTATAAAAGAGTTCGTACTAGAATAACACCTTAAGATACAAATCAACCAAAACCCTAATGTCACCTAGATACTCCATTGTCACCTCAAGTATCCGTGGGCATGATTATATGATATGCATCACACAATCTCAGATTCATCCAACCAACATAAAATTACTTCAAAGACTGCCCCAAAGTTTCTACCGGAGAGTCAAGAACGTGTGCCAACCCCTATGCATAGGTTCCCAATGTCACGAAACCCGCAAGTTGATCACCAAAACATAAATCAAGTGGCACATGATATCCCATTGTCACCACAGATAATCACGGCAAGACATACATCAAGTGTTCTCATAAAAGACTCAATCCGATAAGATATATTCAAAGGGGAAACTCAATTCATCACAAGAGAGTAGAGGGGGAGAAACATCATAAGATCCAACTACAATAGCAAAGCTCGGGATACATCAAGATCGTGCCATAGAGGAACACGAGAGAGAACACGAGAGAGAGAGAGAGAGAGAGAGAGAGAGAGAGAGAGAGAGAGAGATCAAACACATAGCTACTGGTACATACCCTCAGCCCCGAGGGTGAACTACTCCCTCCTCGTCATGGATAGCGCCGGGATGATGAAGATGGCCACCGGTGATGGGATCCCCTTCTGGTAGGGTGCCACGAAGGGCTCCCGAGAGGTTTTTGGTGGCTACAGAGGCTTGCGGCGGCGAAACTCCCGATCTATCTTCTGTTCTGGAAGTTTTAGGGTACGTAGGTATATATGGGTGCAGGGGGTACGTCGGTGGAGCTACGAGGGACCCACGAGGTAGGGGGCGCGCCCGGGAGGGTGGGCGCGCCCCCCACGCTCGTGGGCAGCCCGTATCTCCCCTGACGTGCACTCTAAGTTCCCTGGGTTGCTTTCCTTCCAAAAATAACTTCTCTAGTTGATTTCGTTCCATTTTGACTCCGTATGATATTCCTTTTCCTCGAAACACTGAAATAGGCATAAAACAGCAAATCTGGGCTGGGCCTCCGGTTAATAGGTTAGTACCAAAAATAATATAAAAGTGGATAATAAAGCCCAATATTGCCTAAAACAGTAGATAAAGTAGCATGGAGCAATCAAAAATTATAGATACGTTGGAGACGTATCAATTATCAGTTTCAATAATTTTATTCTCACTAGCCCTAGCAAGTTGTTCATCAAGAAATTCACCTAATGGCCCAGTAGTATCAAGCATAGAAGTAGTTTCATCATAAGTATCACGCATAGAAGAAGTGGCATTATCAATAACATGCAACATATCAGAATTAATAGCAGAAGCAGGTTTAGGTGTCGCAAGTTTACTCAAAACAGATGGTGAATCAAGTGCAGAGCTAGATGGCAGTTCCTTACCTCCCCTCGTAGTTGAGGGATAAATCTTGGTTTTCTCGTCTTTCAAGTTCCTCATAGTGATCAGCAGATATAAATCCCAAGTGACTCAAAGAATAGAGCTATGCTCCCCGGCAACGGCGCCAGAAAATAGTCTTGATAACCCACAGTATAGGGGATCGCAACAGTTTTCGAGGGTAGAGTATTCAACCCAAATTTATTGATTCGACACAAGGGGAGCCAAAGAATATTCTCAAGTATTAGCAGTTGAGTTGTCAATTCAACCACACCTGGATAACTTAATATCTACAGCAAAGTATTTAGTAGCAAAGTAGTATGGAAATAATGGTAACAGTGGAAAAAGTAACAGTAGCAGTTTTGCAGTAATTGTAACAGTGGCAACGGTAAAGTAACTAAGTAAAGAGCAATATGTGAAAAGCTCGTAGGCATTGGATCAGTGATGGATAATTATGTCGGATGCGATTCCTCATGCAATAGTTATAACATAGGTTGACACAGAAGTAGCTCCAGTTCATGAATGTAATGTAGGCATGTATTCTGAATATAGTCATACGTGCTTATGGAAAAGAACTTGCATGACATCTTTTGTCCTACCCTCCCGTGGCATTGGGGTCCTATTGGAAACTAAGGGATATTAAGGCCTCCTTTTAATAGAGTACCAGACCAAAGCATTAACACTTAGTGAATACATCAACTCCTCAAACTACGGTCATCATCGAGAGTGTCCTGATTATTGTCACTTCGGGGTTGTCGGATCATAACACATAATAGGTGACTATAGACTTGCAAGATAGGATCAAGAACTCACATATATTCATGAAAATATAATAGGTTCAGATCTGGAATCATGGCACTCAGGCCCTAGTGACAAGCATTAAGCATAGCAAAGTCATAGCAACATCAACCTCAGAACATAGTGGATACTAGGGATCACTAGGGATCAAACCCTAACAAAACTAACTCGATTACATGGTAAATCTCATCCAACCCATCACCGTCCACCAAGCCTACGATGGAATTACTCACGCACGGCAGGGAGCATCATGAAATTGGTGATGGAGGATGGTTGATGATGACGACGGCGACGGATTCCCCTCTCTGGAGCCCTGAACGGACTCCAGATCAGCCCTCCCGAGAGAGATTAGGGCTTGGTAGCGGCTCCGTATCGTAAAACGCGATGAATCCTTCTCCCTGATTTTTTTTTCTCCCTGAACGTGAATATATAGAGTTGGAGTTGAGGTCGGTGGAGCACAAGGGGGCCACGAGGCAGGGGGCGCGCCCCCCACCCTCGTGGATAGTGTGTGGGCCCCCTTGCCTTGATTCTTTCGCCAGTATTTTTTATTAATTCCAAAAATAATCTCCATGGAGTTTCAGGTCATTCCGAGAACTTTTATTTCTGCACAAAAATAACACCATGGCAGTTTTGCTGAAAACAACGTCAGTTCGGGTTAGTTCCATTCAAATCATGGAAGTTAGATTCCAAGACAAGGGCAAAAGTGTTTGGACCGGTGCCGTTGGTGATTGTGGGAGAAGCGGACGAGATAAGCTACAGGGAGGGAGAGGAAAATGCGACGCAGGACTCGCCGGCCATGAGGGTTTATATAGCAGGCCGGTAAGCATTGGGATTTTGGGGGATTTCATTGATTCGGGCGGGAAGCTTGCACGGGAACCTGCGAAGTTGCGCGGGAACGGGCTCACCAACGAGTCATTGGCGCCACTTTGAGCCACTATTTGGCCAAAAGAACGCCCCCGTGCGCTGCAAGCTTGCGCTGTAAGACGTCTCCGGCAGCGGGGTGACAAGACGTGCGAGAGGAGGTCGAAAGGCCACGTACACATACGGTTAATACAAAAAAATGTTTGCGGTTTTAATTACCTACTATACCACATCCTGGTTTATAAGTAGGATTTAACTAATAAAATACGAATGCATGTCGCCAAAGATTATATAGTTTGATTCGTATGTGAACATAGTTTCTAATTATATAATTTTATAACACGCATTAACATTTTGTTGGTTAAATTTAAGGGCAAAGTACGGCACATAATATAAAGGGGACTATAGACTAAGACGGAGGTAGTAGCACACAACCTCTCTCTACACAGCAATGCAACTGTCGGCCGACTTGTAGGCGACCATTTCTGCGTGTTCAACGGCTCTATGTGTGTGGTTGCTTGCGGTTGAGGCGGCCGCGGCGCGCTCTGCTCACGTCCCGCCGCACGCGCTCTGCTCTCGCATCCCTTCGTGTGCTCTGCCCTCGTCCTCCATGCGCGTTGTCAGTGTTTGGGGCCAGCGCACGATCACGCACGTTTGTGTGCATGCGGTTGCGCCGGGCACGGCACGACGATGCAGTTACCCGCTGCAAAAACTGCCATGCGGACGCGCCGAGAATCCAGCCGCCCGGCCTCCTTTTATTCCTGCGTCCATTTACCTTCATCTCTCATGTTACACGACACAATAAGCACACCCACGACGACACATACATAGAGGACATCTAGCGTTTCCAATGGCGCTCCCAGCGGCCGACGACGACAACGGCTCGCAGTTCACCACGCATCACGTCGTGGACACCCACGTGAGGAGGAAGGCTCTCTCGATGGTGTTCACGAACGATCTGGTCTTGGTGGAGAGCTCCATCCAAACTATGGAGCAGTTCCTTGCCGAGGACAAGTACCAAGTGGCCGGCTTCAACCTCGAGTACACCATCGGTCGTGCCGGGCACGATCAGAAGGTTGCCGTCGCCTAGTTGTGCGTGCGACATGACGCCTGCTACGTCTTGAGCTTGCGTTGGTTTTCCTTGAAGAGGAAAGGGTGATGCAACAATAGTAGCGTAAGTATTTCCCTCAGTTTTTGAGAACCAAGGTATCAATCTAGTAGGAGGCTCCTCAGAAGTCCCACGCACCTACACAAACAAACAAGAACTCGCAACCAACGCAATAAAGGGGTTGTCAATCCCTTCACGGCCACTTGCGAAAGTGAGATCTGATAGAGATAATATGATAAGATAAATATATTTTTCGTATTTTATAATATAGATTGGAAAAGTAAAGATGCAAATAAAAGTAGATTGAAATCTTATATGATAAGAGATAGACCCGGGGACCATAGGTTTCACTAGTGGCTTCTCTCAAGATAGCATAAATATTACGGTGGGTACTGTCGAGCAATTGATAGAAAAGAGAATAATTATGAGATTATCTAGGCATGATCATGTATATAGGCATCACGTTCGTGACAAGTAGACCGACTCCTGCCTGCATCTACTAGTATTACTCCACACATCGACCGCTATCCAGCATGCATCTAGAGTATTAAGTTCATAAAGAACAGAGTAACGCATTAAGAAAGATGACATGATGTAGAGGGATAAACTCATGCAATATGATATAAACCCCATCTTTTTATCCTCGATGGAAACAATACAATACGTGCCTTGCTGCCCTTGCTGTCACTAGGAAAGGACATCGCAAGATTGAACCCAAAGCTCAGCACTTCTCCCATTGCAAGAAAGATCAATCTAGTAGGCCAAACCAAACTGATAATTTGAAGAGACTTGCAAAGATAACTTAATCAAACATAAAAGAATTTAGAGGAGATTCAAATATTTCTCATAGATAAACTTGATCATAAACCCACAATTCATCGGATCTCGACAAACACACCGCAAAAAGAGTTACATCGAATAGATCTCCAAGAAGATCAAGGAGAACTTTGTACTGAGATTCAAAGAGAGAGAAGAAGCCATCTAGCTAATAACTATGGACCCGAAGGTCTGTGGTAAACTACTCACAACTCATCGGAGAGGCCTTGGGGATGATGTAGAGGCCCTCCGTGGTCGATTCCCCCTCCGGCGGAGCGCCGGCGAAGGCTCCAAGATGGGATCTCGCAGATATAGAAGGTTACGGCGGTGAAAATAGGTTTTCGTGGTCGCTTCTGATGTTTTCGGGGTACATGGGTATATGTAGGAGGAAGAAGTAGGTCGGTGGAAGCTCGAGGGGCCCACGAGGGTGGGGGGCGCGACCACCAGTAGGGGGCACGCCGGGTACCCTCGTGGCCGCCTCCTTTGTTTCTTGACTTCCACTCCAAGTCCTCTGGATCATGTTTGTTCCAAAAAGATCGCTCCCGAAGGTTTCATTCTATTTGGACTCCATTTGATATTCCTTTTCTTCGAAACACTGAAATAGGCAAAAAAAACAGCAATTTGGGCTGGGCCTCCGGTTAGTAGGTTAGTCCCAAAAATGATATAAAAGTGTAAAGTAAAGCCCATAAACATCTAAAACGGGTAATATAATAGCATGGAACAATAAAAAATTATAGATACGTTGGAGATGTATCAAGCATCCCAAGCTTAATTCCTGCTGGTCCTCGAGTAGGTAAATGATAAAAACAGAATTTTTGATGTGGAATGCTACCTAGCATAATTCTCAATGTAATTTTCTTTATTGTGGCATGAATGTTCAGATCCAAATGATTCAAAATAAAAGTTCATATTGACATAAGAAATAGTAATACTTCAAACATACTAATCAAAGCAATCATGTCTTCTCAAAATAACATGGCTAAAGAAAGTTCATCCCTACAAAATCATATAGTTAGGTCATGCTTCATTTTCGTGACACAAAAATGCTCCCATCTTGCACACCCCCAATGACAAGCCAAGCAATTGTTTCGTACTTAAATAATCTTAAAAAAATTCAACTTTCACGTAATACATGAGCGTGTGCCATGGATATAGCACTATTTGTGGAATAGAATATGATGAGGGAGATTGTGTGGAGAAGAGAAAAAAGGAGAAAGTCTCACACTAACAAGGATAATCAACGGGCTATGAAGATGCCCATCAATTGATGTCAACATGAGGAGTAGGGATTGCCATGCAACGGATGCACTAGAGCTATAAATGTATGAAAGCTCAACAAAAGAAACTAGTGGGTGTGCATCCAACTTGCTTGCTCACGAAGACCAAGGGCATTTTGAGGAAGCCCATCATAGAAATATACAAGCCAAGTTATATAATGAAAAATTCCCACTAGTATATGAAAGTGACAACATATGAGACTCTCTATATGAAGAACATGGTGCTACTTTGAAGCACAAGTGTGGAAAAAGATAGTAACATTACCCCCCTTTTTTATTTTCTTTTTTTGGGCCTTTTTTTATTTGGCTTTTCCCTTTTTTTGGCCTTTCTTTTTTTATTTGGCCTTTCTTTTTTTTATTTGGCCTTTCTTTTTTTAAAATTGGGGACAATGCTCTAATAATGATGATCATCACACTTCTATTTATTTACAACTCATGAATTACAACTCAATACTAGAACAAGATATGACTCTATATGAATGCCTCCGGCGGTGTACCGGGATGGGCAATGAATCAAGAGTGACATGTATGAAAAATAATGCATGGTGGCTTTGCCACAAATACGATGTCAACTACATGATCATGCAAGGCAATATGACAATGATGATGTGTGTCATGATGATGAACGGAACGGTGGAAAGTTGCATGGCAATATATCTCGGAATGGCTATGGAAATGCCATAATAGGTAGGTATGGTGGCTGTTTTGAGGAACATATAAGGAGGTTTATGTGTGATAGAGCGTATCATATCACGGGGTTTGGATGCACCGGCGAAGTTTGCACCAACTCTCAAGGTGAGAAAGGGCAATGCACGGTACCGAAGAGGCTAGCGATGATGGAAGGGTGAGAGTGCGTATAATCCATGGACTCAACATTAGTCAAAAAGAACTCATATACTTATTGCAAAAATATGTAAGTCATCAAAAACCAAGCACTACGCGCATGCTCCTAGGGGGATAGATTGGTAGAAAAGATCATCGCTCGTTCCCGACCGCCACTCATAAGGATGCACAATCTAAAAACACCTCATGTTTCAAATTTGTTACACAACTTTTACCATACGTGCATGCTACGGGGCTTGCAAACTTCAACACAAGCATTCTTTAAATTCATAATCACCCAACTAGCATGACTCTAATATCACTACCTCCATATCTCAAAATAATTATCAAGTATCAAATTGATCATAGCATCCAATTCACTTCCTATGATAGTTTTTATTATACCCAACTTGGATGCCCATCATTCTAGGACCAATTTTATAACCATAGCAAATACCATGCTGTTCTAACAGACTCTCAAAATAATATAAGTGAAGCATGAGAGATTAACAATTTCTACAAAATTAAGCCACCGCCGCGCTCTAAAAGATATAAGTGAAGCACTACAGCAAAAACTATCTAGCTCAAAAGATATAAGTGAAGCACATAGAATATTCTAGTAAATTCCAATAAAGTGGGTTTCTCCCAAAAGGTGCGTATATCAAGAATGATTGTGGTAAGTTAAAAAGCAAAGACTAATATCATACAAGACACTCCAAGCAAAACACATATCATGTGGCGAATAAAAATATAGCTCCAAGTAAAGTTACCGATAGACGAAGACGAAAGAGGGGATGCCTTCCTGGGCATCCCCAAGCTTAGGCTTTTGGTTATCCTTGAATATATTGGGGTGCCATGGGAATCCCCAAGATTAGGCTCTTGCCACTCCTTATTCCATAGTCCATCAAATCTTTACCCAAAACTTGAAAACTTCACAACACAAAATTCAACAGGAAATCTCATAAGCTCCGTTAGTGCAAGAAAGAAAAACCACCACATAAGGTACTGTAATGAACTCGTTATTTATTTATATTGGTGTTAAACCTACTATATTACAACTTCTCCATGGTTCATACCCTATATACTAGCCATAGATGCATCAAAATAAGCAAACAACACGCAAAAAACAGAATCTGTCAAAAACAGAACAGTCTGTAGCAATCTGTAACTCTCGAATACTTCTGGAACTCTAAAAATCCTACCAAAATAGGAAATCCTGGGAAATTTGTCTATTGATCTACAGAAAAAAGAATCAATGCAAAATCACGTTTCTGTGAATTACTAAAATTATTTTCGTGCGTTCAGAGTTTCTGTTTTTCAGCAGAATCAAATTAACTATCACCATAGGTTATCCTATAGGTTCTACTTGGCACAAACACTAATTAAAACATAAAAAACATATAAACAGAAGGTAGATGCAAAATTTATTACTAAACAGAAACAAAAAACAAAAAACTAAAATAAAATTGGGTTGCCTCCCAACTAGCACTATCGTTTAACGCCCCTAGCTAGGCATAAAAGCGAGGATAGATCTAAGTAGTGTCATCTTTGGCCCTCAATTCATAAGTAGATCGCATGATAGATTCATAAGGTAATTTAACTTTCTTTCTTGGAAAGTGCTTCATGCCTTTCCTTAATGGAAATTGGAATCTAATATTCCCTTCCTTCATATCAATAATCGCACCAATCGTTCTAAGGAAAGGTCTACCAAGAATAATAGGACAAGAAAGATTGCAATCTATGTCAAGAACGATAAAATCTACGGGCACATAGTTCCTATTTGCAAAAATAAGAACATCATTGATCCTTCCCATAGGCTTTTTAATGGTGGAATCCGCAAGGTGCAAATTGAAAGAGCAATCATCAAGATCATGGAAACCTAGAGTATCACATAAAGTTTTCGGAATTGTGGAAACACTAGCACCCAAATCACATAAAGCATAACACTCTTGATCTTTAATTTTAATCTTTATAGTAGGTTCCCACTCATCATAAAGTTTTCTAGGTATAGAAACTTTCAAATTAAGTTTTTCATCATAAGATTGCATCAAGGCATCAACAATATGTTTGGTAAAGGCTTTATTTCGACTATAAGCATGCGGAGAATTCAAAACGGATTGCAACAAGGAAATACAACCTTCTAAAGAACAATTATCATAATTAAATTCCTTGAAATCCAAGATAGTGGGTTCAATGCTATTTAAAGTCTTGACCTCTCCAATCCCACTTTTACCAAATTTAGCATCAAGATCTAAGAACTCCGAATCATTAGGACGCCTTTTAACTAAAGTTGACTCATCTCCAGTCCCATCATTATTAAGATTCATATTGCAAAACAAAGATTTAATAGGGGACACATCAATAACTTTTATATCTTCATCATTATTTTCATGGAAACTAGATGAACACGCCTTTACAAAGCAATCTTTCTTAGCACACAATCTAGCGGTTCTTTCTTTGCACTCATCAATGGAAATTCTCATAGCTTTGAGAGACTCATTGATATCATGCTTAGGAGAAGTAGATCTAAGTTTCAAAGAATTAACATCAAGCGAAAGTCTATCAACGTTCCTAGCCAAATCATCAACTTTAAGCAATTTTTCTTCAAGCAAGGCATTAAAATTCTTTTGAGAGACCATAAATTCTTTAACACTATTCTCAAAATCAGAGGGCGTCTTATTATAATTACCATAAGAATTATTGTAGGAATTTCCATAATTATTAGAGCAATTACTAGGGAACGGTCTAGGATTAAAGTTTCCTCTATAAGCATTGTTACCAAAATTATTCCTACCAACAAAATTCACATCCATAGATTCATTATTATTCTCAATCAAAGTAGACAAAGGCATATCATTGGGATCAATAGGAGCACTCTTAGTAGCAAACAATTTCATAAGTTCATCTATCTTTCCACTCGAAACATTAATTTCTTCAATAGCATGCACTTTTTTACTAGTAGATCTTTCGGTGTGCCATTGAGAATAATTATCCATAATGTTATCAAGGAGTTTAGTAGCTTCTCCTAAGGTGATTTCCACAAACATGCCTCCCGCAGCCGAATCTAAAAGATTTCTAGAAGCAAAATTCAATCCGGCATAAAAAATTTGTATGATCATCCATAAATTCAAACCATGAGTAGGGTAATTGCGAATCATCAATTTCATTCTTTCCCAAGATTGTGCAACATGCTCATGATCAAGTTGTTTAAAATTCATAATATCGTTCCTAAGAGAGATGATCTTAGCGGGAGGAAAATACTTAGAGATAAAAGCGTCTTTGCACTTATTCCATGAATCAATACTATTCTTAGGAAAAGACGAAAACCAAACTTTAGCACAATCTCTATGTGAAAACGGAAATAACTTCAATTTAACAATATCATTATCCATATCTTTCTTCTTTTACATCTCACACAAATCAACAAAGTTGTTTAGATGGGTAGCGGCATCTTCACTAGGAAGGCCAGAGAATTGGTCTTTCATAACAAGATTCAGCAAAGCAGCATTGATTTCACAAGACTCAACATCATTAAGAGGAGCAATCAGAGTACTAAGGAAATCATTATTATTGCTATTGGAAAAGTCACACAATTTGGTATTATCTTGCGCCATCGCGACAAGCAATCCAACACACAAGCAAACAAAAAGGCAAGCGAAAGAGAGAGGACATTGGGAAAGAGAGGGCGAATAAAACGGCAAGGGTGAAGTGGGGGAGAGGAAAACAAGAGGCAAATGGCAAATAATGTAAGTGTGAGGGAGATGAGTTTGTGATGGGTACTTGGTATGTCTTGACTTGAGCAAAGACCTCCCCGGCAAAGGCGCCAGAAATCCTTCTTGCTACGTCTTGAGCTTGCATTGGTTTTCCTTAAAGAGGAAAGGGTGATGCAGCAATAGTAGCATAAGTATTTCCCTCAGTTTTTGACAAACAAAGGTATCAATCCAGTAGGAGGCTCCTCAGAAGTCCCACGCACCTACACAAACAAACAAGAACTCGCAACCAACACAATAAAGGGGTTGTCAATCCCTTCACGGCCACTTGCAAAAGTGAGATCTGATAGAGATAATATGATAAGATAAATATATTTTTGGTATTTTATAATATAGATTGGAAAAGTAAAGATGCAAATAAAAGTAGATTTAAAGCTTATATGATAAGAGATAGACCCGGGGGCCATAGGTTTCACTAGTGGCTTCTCTCAAGATAGCAAAAATATTACGGTGGGTGAACAAATTATTGTCGAGCAATTGAAAGAAAAGCGAATAATTATGAGATTATCTAGGCATGATCATGTATATAGGCATCATGTCCGTGACAAGTAGACCGACTCCTGCCTGCATCTACTACTATTACTCCACACATCGACCGCTATCCAACATGCATCTAGAGTATTTAGTTCATAAAGAACAGAGTAACTCATTAAGAAAGATGACATGATGTAGAGGGATAAACTCATGCAGTATGATATAAACCCCATCTTCTTATCCTCGATGGCAACAATACAATATGTGCCTTGTCGCCCCTGCTTTCATTGGGAGAGGACACTGCAAGATTGAACCCAAAGCTAAGCACTTCTCCTATTGCAAGAAAGATCAATCTAGTAGGCCAAACCAAACTGATAATTCAAAGAGACTTGCAAAGATAATTTAATCACACATAAAAGAATTCAGAGGAGATTCAAATATTTCTCATAGATAAACTTGATCATAAACCCACAATTCATCGGATCTCGACAAACACACCGCAAAAAGAGTTACATCGAATAGATCTCCAAGAAGATCGAGGAGAACTTTGTATTGAGATTCAAAGAGAGAGAAGAAGCCATATACTAATAACTATGGACCCGAAGGTATGTGGTAAACTACTCATAACTCATCGGAGAGGCCTTGGGGATGATGTAGAGGCCCTCCATGGTCGATTCCCCCTCCGGTGGAGCGCCGGTGAAGGTTCCAAGATGGGATCTCGCAGATACAAAAGGTTATGGCGGTGGAAATAGGTTTTCGTGGTCGCTTTTGATGTTTTCGGGGTACATGGGTATATGTAGGAGGAAGAAGTGGGTCGATGGACGCTCGAGGGGCCCACGAGGGTGGGGGGAGCGCCCACCTGTAGGGGGCGCGCCGGGTACCCTCGTGGTCGCCTCCTTTGTTTCTTGACTTCCACTCCAAGTCGTCTGGATCACGTTTGTTCCAAAAAGATCGCTCCCGAAGGTTTCATTCCGTTTGGACTCCGTTTGATATTCCTTTTCTTTGAAACACTGAAATAGGCAAAAAAACAACAATTTGGGTTGGGCCTCCGGTCAGTAGGTTAGTCCCAAAAATGATAAAAAAGTGTAAAGTAAAGCCCATAAACATCCAAAACGGCTAATATAATAGCATGGAACAATCAAAAATTATAGATACGTTGGAGACGTATCAACGCCCTCGTCTACCACTACCACCTGGCCACAAGGCCTTGCGAGCGTTTCTCCAGATTTATCAACAACTCCGACTACAGTTTTGCTACAGTGGACACCACCAACGATCTAAACGCGCTCAAGGTTTCGGGCTTGAAATGCCCGAATCTTGTCAACATCTAGCACCACTACAAGGTCTGGGGCAGCGACAACAACAAACTGAACTCCCTGCTTGACCTCGCGTCGGCCATCATCGACCCCTACTATACGAAGATGAAGGATGAGAGCAAGAAGGACAAGAACGCCTGGCACAGTGTTTGCCATGAGAGACTGGATGAACAACATGTCAAGTACGCGGCCAAGGACGCGTACACAAGCTATGAGATGTACAGGCAGATCGTTGACATGAGGAATTGTCTTCTTCCTGTCCCAGCTGAGGGATCGAGCCACAGAGCAGTGGCGGGAGCGTCACAAGAAGTAGATGACTAGACGATTGTTTCTCCTACTTTAAAATGCATGCAATTGTTTATTGAGGTGTGTGTGAATGATCTGTATAGTCACTTGTGTAATTGGATGTTTATTTCAGTTATATATATACACATGCTATTCTTCCATAGATAGTGCAAATCACACGGCTTATTAGCAGCAATCGTCTGTATTATTATTGGTCTTCGCACACATTTCTGATTACGGACCTATTTGCCGCATATCACACACATCTTGTTAAGTTGAACTGTTTCTATTGTGTTGCCTAATCACACACAGTTCATCCTAGTGATCTGCATGCCGTATATCGCACACACCCTCATCTGGCCACTCGTTTCTGTTGTTCTGCATCATCGCAAATAGTTCTTCTGGATCAATCATTTGGCACTCACCGCACATGCAAATCTAATATGAACCATGTTTGATGCCACCGTCATCACAAACGTTTAGCACCTTTTTGACGGGTTTTTACACCACCGTTTGCGATTATTGCATCGCACACAGTTTTGTCGAAGGGTCTCTAATTCGACTGTTGCATTTGGACCATCCTGCAGTAGTGCCAGGTGTACCTCCTTGGGAAACACATCCTCATACTCCCGCAAAAGATCAAAAACAACACTAGGAAGAGTTGAGGGTAAGTCGTTAGCAGCCAATAAAGTTTCCTTATACATGAGTACAAATAATGGAGTATTAGGTTCTCTCAATTCCCGCATATCCCTTTTCCTAGCCATCATAACTAATCCCTGTTTTTTCCGGGGCTTGGTCATATTTGGCTATGGACTTCTGGCTGTGGAAACACTCCATCACCATGTTGGTGGCTCACTCGTTGTGTATGATCACTCTCTCCCTTTTTCTTTCCTTTTCTTTTCATCTCATCAAGATAGACTTCCTCGGGTGTCATGGGCAGCCAAGTGAACTTTTCTCCTCTATGGACAAAACATAAGCGATTCGCACGCCCGCTGATTAGCACATCATGGTCATGCAACCACAGTCGTCCAAGAAGAAAGTGACAAGCGTGCATCAGCACCACATCACACTCAACATCATCCTGATATGTCCCTACTAAAATTGGTATTTGCACGCTGCTAATCACCTTAATTGCGCCACAATCATTCGACCATTGCATGCGGTATGGGTGTGGGTGACGTTTTGTTTGCAATTGAAGCTTCTCGACCATCTCTTGCTTGCAGTATTGTTGCAGCTGCCACTATCAACAATCACTCGACATATCTTTGAGTTGATAAGGCAACGGGTGTGGAAAATATTATGCGTTGCCCCTTTTCCTCCTCCACAACCTGGGTGTTAAGTGAACGACATACAACCAAAGCTTCTCCATCAAGTTCCTCATGAGATAAAATAGTTCCTCCTACTTCCCAACCTTGCTCCTCTTCCACTTCATCATTGCCACCTTCAGGGTCGCTTTCAGACTCCCATTCACCTCGTTCATTGATGATCATAGTTCTTTTGCTTGGACATTCCAAAGAAATATGACCTCTTCCTTTGCATGTGTGGCATTGAATGTCATTGCTGCGTGTAGAACTCTTTTCTGGAGGTGGATCAGAGGATACTCCTGTTGTAGCTGATGACCTCTTATCTTGATTGCAAATAGTAGGTGAGGAAACCATCGAGGTATGTGGGTGACTAGGTGGTGCACCCTCAAACTAAGAACCATATGGCTGTTGTGTTAGCGGCCATGAGCGTGTGGTGGTGCGGCCTTGAAAGCACGAGTACTACCATTACGCATATTCTTATTCTCAACTCTTATAGCTTGATGTACCACATCTTGTAATGTATCATAAGGAAACATCTCCACAAAGTCTGATATTTCATCATTCAGCCCATGTAAAAATCTCACCATCTTCACCTCATCACTTTCACGGGTTCTTGTACGAATTAGTAGCACCTCCATCTCTTTATAGTACTCCTCAACAATGCGTGAACCTTGAGTGAGCCCCTGCAACCATTTGTAAAATTGCCTCCCATAGTATGATGGAACAAAGTGACGCCTCATGACTTCCTTCATCAAAGTCCAGTTGCGGATATGATTATTGCCCAACATCAACCGATCGTCTTGCAGCTGATTCCACCATGTAAGAGCATAACCAGAGAACTCCATGACAACAAGATCAACTCTCTTGGCTCCAGAAAAACCATGGATGCGGAATATTTGATTGCATTTCTCCTCCCACTCAATATATGTATCCGGATCCTCTTTTCCTGTGAAGGATGGCACATGTAGCTTCACTCTTGCTTGGTTGTCATGGTCATCTCGATCATGACGGTCATAATGATGACCGTTGCGACCAAAAACAGCACCACGGCGAGGCAGGGAGTAGGGTTCATAGTCCCCCATGCCTTCAGCTTCGTCACCATGCTTGGAGAGATCTTCAAGGGAGAGGGCATCACCATCATGTGCCGCTCATCACCGGTGATCAGTGGCCAACCTGCGGGGGTCATGGCCTCGCAGCCCACTCTCACGGGGGGCAGCAAAGTTGCCACGCGTCCGTTCAGCACCAACAGTAGGGGCGCCGTGGGCAGCAGCTCCTGCTGCTCTTCCACGACCATCGTGGTGATCCTCGTTTCCTTGACGGCGTTGGTCGCCGGCGGCCAGCGAGGCAGCGGGGCTGTATTGATGTTGATCCCCATTACCTGCGATAGGAAGACGGCCTTCGAACATCCTTCGCATAGCTGCAATTATACACTCCTCAATCATTTCACCAAGTGTTGCGCGAGTTTTTGGGAGATCATCATCCACATGTTGATGTCCATGTACACTCGAGTTGGATCTTGTCATGTTAACTCTCAGAAACAAGTGGCCAAAAGAAAAATATATGTGGAAAACACTCAGCTCACCTTATTGCTTACCCAAATTCTAATGATTCCTTGGCGGCTATGCGGTGGTAGAAAATCAGGAGTGGACGGGCGAAAGAAAGGAAGGAAGCTGACGGTTTATAGGTGGATCTGGGTGGGGTAAAATGGGGAGGGCTAGTGCTGAGATCCAATCGATGCAAACCAAATGAACAAGAAAAATTTGTAGATCCTTGCACCACATTTGAGTTGCAAAACTTGCCACTACAACTTTTAAAATTTCTCATCAAACTGAATATGATTGCACACTTGCTCAACACTTTCTCTTCTCTGTTTTCCCACTTTTTTGCTCCTTTTTTTCCTCTCTTTTTTTGCTTTTTTCTCTCTCTTTTCTTTTTGCAGCACAAAAGATCCAACAACAAGAGTCAAAGAAAACAACAGCAACTTTGGATAGAACTTGGTGCAAACACAAAGAGGAAAGCAAACAACTAGATCTCAGCAAACAAAGGCTTGGATTTTTTTGGTGGCTTTTTGGCTTTGGACTCTAGGATGGGAAAACCAAACTAAAAATGATAGATCTAGCAACAAAGATACAAATCCTACCGTGTAAACCTTGCTCTGATACTAGATGATGCGACACCGTCTTCGATAAAGAGAGCGTTCAAAGGGAGGTCCGATCTTCACGATGTAGGATCGATAAATGGATGGGGATAACTAGCTGCAAGCAGCCGGAAAATGGAAAATAAGATATTATGACCCGACGAGGAGGATGCTCATCGAATCTTGCAATCCAAACATTTATCGATCCACTACCCGCAATACTACCCCCACACAACCACACTCAAGTCATGGAGCACGGGATAGGTGCAATACGCAAGGGAAACCACGAACTCTAACCCACACAACACAATCTAGTCGTGGAGCGTGAATTAGGAGCAATTTCTCAAGGAATCACGAGAATAATGGTAACAAGAGCTCTCCAATCTCAGGAGGAGTCTATGTCTTTGGTCTTTGATAGAAATGGCAAAAGTCCCCAACTAAGGGAAGAGCTAGCCTATTTATAATCGGGACAACCCCCCTAGATAGGTGTGAAAGAGAAGCAGCTTTGGTTTGACTAAATGGCTTAGAGACTTAATGAGGTATCTTCTAGAAAAATCTCGTTGGAGGTGGTTGGCAGTTCCCGACCAAACATTGTTCACTGGAGTCGAACAATGTTTCCTTCAGCAGCAAACTCGAGTTCTGGGAACCTTTCGCAAGTTGAGATATCCAAACTCGTGCAAAACATTGTTTCGTTAGAATTGAAACAATGTTTCTTCAACAGACAACTCATTTCTTCATGAGTTCCTAACTTTGTTTCTTCGCCATAAAACATTGTTTTGCACAGACTGAAATGTGTTTGGCCTTCTTCGATGTCGCACCTGAGTTCAACCAACAACAAAGGAGGTGAAGGTACAACCATGTTTTCAAGGTCAAATGATAGACTTAAGTTAGCGTTCACCTGATCATGTATTTGCATTGCGCGACTTCTTGTGATTGGACCGTTGATGATTGGTGGTGTGGTGCCCATGGTTGGGATGTCCTCATCAACTACGGACAAGAGGAAGAGGATGAGTTGGACATCGAAGAGGAGCCTTTGTTCGAGGACGAGCTCGCCAACCAAGCCACCGGGGCAAAGCCGAAGCGCAAGAGCAAGCAGACGAAGGCATACACTGTGGCCGAGGACAAGCTCCTTTGCGAGTGTTGGAGGGACATTGGGCAAGAACCCAAGGTCGGCGCCGAACAAAAGGCATCAACCTTTTGGATCCGTGTCCACGGTGAGTTCCATGAGCGCAAGAAGTTTCCGCCGTACCAAATGCAAAGCACGCGCGGGTGGGTGTCCATTTCGAAGCGATGGAGGGTGATCCAACAAGAGTGCAACAAGTTTTGTGCCACTCTTGAGAGCATCAAGGCATGCCCCGTGAGCGGTATCGGCACGCAAGACATGGTATGCTAGCAAGCAGCTCTCTTTTGTGTCATTCCGTTTATGCTTGCATGTCCATTTCCATATCCATTTTGCCAATATGCTTGCATGCAATACATTTCTAGCCATTCCAAGCTTTGGAGGCGTTCAAGGTCCAACACGACGGCAAGTGCTTCAACCTCTCCCAATGTTGGAGGGTCATCAAAGACGAGGAGAAGTTAAAGGCACAATATGCCGCCCTCAAGTCGCGTGGGGGAAGAGGGTCATGTAGGAGGAAGACGGCGAGAAGCCATGGCCGCGGGGGAAGACCAACTCCAAGAAGGAGGACAATCGGGATGTGGCGTCGAACGCCTTGATCGCAAGCGTGGAGGGCATGATGAGCAAGACGGACTCAAGTGAGGAGGAGCGCCAGCGAAACAAAGAAGAAAATGAACGCCTTCATGGAGATCCAAAGGAGGAGGCTTGAGATGGATGCGGAGAAGCAAGCCAAGATGGTTGAGACGGAGGCAGAGAAGCAAGCTAAGATGCTACAGATCGAGGCCCAACGCCGAGACCAAGGCGAAAGAAGTGGCTCTCGCGAGCATGATTACCAGGGTGGAGATCATAAAGGTGGATCTCAACACCGTGTCGCCAAGGAAGAGGCCGTGATTCAAGAAGATGCATGCCGACATGCTCAAGTTCGACGACGAGTGACCTATGACGGCGAGCACCATCCTTTTTTGTATGACGGCTAGTATGCTGGCATGACCACGGACGTGATGGCATGGTCGAACTCCCGTCCTTTTTTTGTGTACTGGCATATGTGTCGGCCGCTGGCACAAGTGCGCCAGCCGAACTGTATGGTGTTTTCTGAAGCTGGCATTTGTATGCCGGTGCTGGCAAGGTGCCGGCACGAACTTCGGGCGACGACATGGCCGCTGGCATGAACTATGGCCGCGGGCATTTTCTAAAATTTGTGTGCGGACATAAAATGGGTCGACGCATTGAGCGCACTGCCGACCCAAATCTCAAACGGAGCGGACGCCGAGCGGGCGGCTGACCCAAACCGACAAAAAGCGAACGAAAGCGTCGTCCGTTTGGGTCGGCGCATTGGAGTTGCTCTAACGCTCCAGAATTTGTTGGGGCATTGTATCACCTGAGAGGTTGTATCACCAGATATGTTCTCTGGGTATCCCAGCTGAGAACCCATAACTCGACGACTGTATGAAAGTTGCCTACAACGACAACGCAAAGAACACGTACGTGGAAATTCTCTATTTTGGAAAACATGTACACGCAAATGGAGCCCAAAGATCACCATCGATCTGTTCCTCGAGAAGAAGAAAGATCCGGTCACTGGATCTGGATTTTGTCAACGAGGTATCTTAGTACGATACGAATGCCTGCCCCCCGAGGCATTCTTTAGCGTGGAATCATGTGCAGGTGTATAGTGATTGCAGATGTGTGTCGCAAGCAGTGACCTCGTCTACATGTGCACCAAGAATATAAAAACTATGGCAGATATAAAATTGCCGAGGCAAACCCAAACAAAACTTTCTTGAGGGAGGGCACGATCTTTCTAGTCTAGCCACTAAAAAGAACTAGTGCATTTCCTGAAAATATAAAAACATACACCAACAGAGTATATATACCGAGCAGATAACTGAATGATAAAACACAAAACATGTAAAAACTGTTGGACCAAACAGGAACAACTCAAGTTCACAAATCACAACGAACTCATGGTGTCGCAGCTACTGTCCTCCTACGATGCCATATTCGCTTTGATCTTCCAAAAAAAAAGGAAAAGCACAACCTGGGCAATATCAAAACAAGATCACAGTCCCAATAGTATATATCTGCACTGCTGCACAAAGGTTGGATCGATGCATGCACCCTGACCGGCGTCTCTGTCCCAGCTTGTTTTGCTCAGCTTGTCATGTGGTCCAACCATATTTTGCCCTTAATCATCTTTTCTGGGAGGAGCAGCACCAGGTGCTCTGCACGTCTCGTGCTACCCCCATGTTGTTTCAGCATCGCTTGATCCTCACAATCTTGTTAAGAATTCCCTGGGATTCGGTTCAGGTGTGGCACTAATCTATTCCGGCTTTTCACTTTCCCATACACCAGCAACTGAAATGTGATGTCCCAGATCATCGGTCTATGGAACCGTCACAAATCAAATCATACCGACTGAACGATTAAAGCTAATGTATCTTTCACAATTATTGAGATGGCAATGCATAGGCATGAGCTGTATCATTCAAGTGTCCATTTTGTTGTCTAAGGGGGCAAACAAAACTAAAAGGTCCTTGGGTCACCTGCCTCCCAGGATTCCATAAAACCAGAGAGGTGGCCTGGTTTTGCTGAACCCATGACAGGTCCCATCCCAACCATGCCAAGTGCTAAACAATCTGAATAAACTCTGGACAACCGACCCAGCTTTGCTTACTGCACAATTACGAAGAATCTTATGCTGAACTATGTCACAGCTTCAGAATATGGGCAAAATATTTGGTTTCCTGCATGAAAGGATCATTCTCATGGTACAAAACATAATAAACTAGCCAAGGCGAGGTTCATCAAGTTTTTCATACAAATGTTTACTGCCTGACACAGTGCAGTATGCACCCAGAAGACAGTGACTAGTGTCAATTACAACCTGGTCAACTGACTGGACTGATCACAGGCACATATCAAATTCAGCAAACAGCATCCATCCAGATCAGGACACCAAAGTCTAAACTCTACACATAGCTAGGCATCAGGCGGCAACATGACTGCAACATCTAATTCACAACACATAGAACCATGCATATATCTTGGGCTACCCATCTCTCTCATGACCTGCATCGCACAAATTGGCCCTATGAGCAGAATCACCTGCATGTCGGAATGCCAAATATGCACCAAATTCAGGAAAGGCGTACCTCAAGAAACTGCATCCACTGAATCAAAGGTTACTTAACTAGACCATGGTCCATACACAACACACAGACATTATATTGACATAACTAGAGCTATAAGCATTGCCAAGTGAAAACGCCAGCTAAAATTTATGAGCTAGCATCGTTTGCCGTCCATGTCGAGATGGCATAGAGGATGCGCCCTTTCCATCCTTGCAAGAGCCAGTGCTGATCTATATCAATCACAAAGTCCTTGTGGTAGCAGTTCTTGACCTTGTCTCTCGCTAGCTCAATGACCTCTGGATTCAATGGCAGCAGCTTCAAACCTGCCCGTTGATTCCTTACCTGCCATTGCTTATACGTCTCAGGACGCTCCACCCTATCTGTACCCTCACAGGCAATGACATTCAGGGCAGCACGCCCAAGGATGTTCTGCTCAATCAGCATCCTCTGTTCGTTATCCCTTGGGGTGGTTGTGTCCAGAACATCAAAAAGGGCCGAGTAGTAGAACAGAACCTCCCGAAACCGTGTCACGAAGAATGGGGCACTGAATGAGCCATTCACGATTGCATGGATGAATGTGTGGGGGCGCATCTTCCTGATGTTCTTGAGCACAACATCCCTTGGGCTCTCAAGCACAACGCTCTCGTCCATCAAGTTCTTGAATTGAAACAAGGAGTTAACAATGAGTACCTCATCAGGATCAATCTTCAAATCCTCTTTGCGGAGCGACTCCATCTTTGCCGTCGCGATGGCCCGGTACTCGAACGGCACATTAAACTCATGGGCATACTTCTTGAGCCTGCGCCCTGTCTCTTCAATCCGCTCTGTTGGCCGGAACCCAGGCTGAGGGAGATCGATACCAGTGATCCTTACATTCGGCGGCCCTCCAGGCCTTGTTGATATCCGTCGCAGAAAGCACGGCCACTGGAACCCATATTGTATACCATAATCGATGATATGTATCTTCTTCTTTCCCAAGGAGGCATTATAGATTGTACTATTTGAGAACAGGAAAGACACCTTCTTGAAACAGATGGCTGCCATGTACAGCTGGTAAGCTTTGAGCATGTCCACAGCTGAGATGCGTGTTGCCATGAGCGACTGGTGTACGAGGCCACCTGTGCCCGCCAGCCGCGCCTGCAGGCCCTCCGCAAAGCAATGCGCAAGGCGCTGAGTCCCATCGCCATCAGGGCGAGCATGCAGCTTGATCTGCTTCAGCAGCTCTGTAGCGCTCCGGCGGTCATCTGTGGCAACAGCCTGCGCGCAATGGATGAGCAGCGTGCGCAGGTCCACCACATCGGAACCACCACGCCGGCCCCTCCCCTTGCCATTGGCCCCCTTCCCGCCGCCGCTATCATTCTTGGCCACCGCCTCCTGCATGGCGATCCGCAGGTTCTGCATCTGCACGATGCACATCTCGTCTGAGGGCATCAGCATCCTGTCGAACATCTCCCGTGCAGAGACGTCGTCTCCCAGGGCACTCTGCTTGCTGCTCCTGCCACCCTCCTGCTCCAGCTCGTCATCATGGTAAGGGTTCTTCCGACCTCGGCCGCCACCAGAGTTGGCCGAGACCGCATCCACCGCCTCCTCCTTCTTTACGCTGAGCACAACCGGCGCCGGCGCAGGAGCTGCGTGGCCATTGAACCCAGCAACGAGTTTGTCCTCCCTGGGCAGGAACTTGTTGCCCTCCTCGACGCCCTTGAAGAACTGGCCAGAGGAGGCCTCCAGGTCGATGACGAGCTTGTCCTGACTGGGCAGGAACTTGTTGGCCTCCTGCATCCCCTTGAGGAAGGCGGAGCTCATGAGGTCGGAGTTGGCGCCGCCGCCGAAGAAGGCGGCGGGATCGAGGTCGACGGGCTCGAACTGGAAGCGGTCGTAGGAGTCAACGGCGGCCGGCGTGGGAGGCAGCTGGGCGGCGGTGCCGACGGAGGCGTCGGAGGGGGAGCACGGGGAGACGGCGCGGTTGTTGCTGTCGTCGGAGGTGGAGTTGGAGGAGGGATCGGAGAGGATCTCGAGGAAGGGCTGCTGCGCCTCGATGAGCGCGGGGTTGTCGGGGAAGTCGTAGAAGAACTTGTCGTCGATGTCCTCCTCCATGAGTATGCGGGAGATGAAGGGCAGGACGAGGTCCTCCGGCGTGGATGAGGGGGAGTCGCCGCCGCCGCCGCCTACCCCGCCGCCGTGGCCGTCGGGGGAGGGTTTCTGGTGCTCCTGCTCGTGGTGCGGGGTCGGGGGGAGGTCGAGGTATTCGGAGGGCGAGCCCGGGATGAGGTCGGAGAGGTAGAGGTTGAGGGAGGGGTCGTCGGC
>NC_041389.1:118151841-118246623 GCF_002162155.2 Triticum dicoccoides
CCACCGGAGGGGAGACTGAGAGAAGACGGGAGGGAGGAGGGGAATGGGGAGGGGATGAGGGAGAGGGAGGAGGGGTCGACGGAATATTCCGATGTTTCTGCGGCGTCCGGCCTTGTGGGCTGGGCTGTGCCCGGATTAGGTTCGGCCCGGATTCGGGTCCGGTCAAGAGGTCGTCTACTCTCTTCTTCTTCTTCTTCTTCTTCTTCTTTGCAAAGCTCTCAAAGAGGGCTAAATATTATTCATTAACTTGTCTCAAATATATATATATATATATATATATATATATTCATTAACATCCTAAACAATCTACAGATAACGATTACTCGTAGGAAAGGAGATGGCTTGAAAAGTCATTTTGCGGCTACATCTTGAAACCTTGCTGCAAAGGAAGTCCAAGAAGAAGAAGATTTAATCTGAGAAGCGTTTTTTGCAAGAGAATGAGCCAAAGTATTCCGGAGTCTTGGAATGTGCTTGACCTTACAAGAATCCAATGTAGAGATGATGCTCAAGAATTCAGCTAAGATAGTCCTAATCTTTCAATGCCCTGGGTTTTGGATTAAATTCTTGGCTTCCGCCGCTTCTACCAGTGTCCTGCAATCAGAGAAAAAGACTCAAGCTCCAGTTAGAGGCTTTGGCGATCGCTGCAGCAAGGAGGAGTCCCAAAACTTCGGCCTGCAAAATTTAATATGCTTTTGTGAAAGTAGCTCGTATAAATATTGTATGGCGATTGAGCTCATTCCTCAGAAATACTCCTAAAATGCCAAAACTTCTTCTGCTCGGGATGAACAGTAAAATTAGAAAAAAAAACATTCAAAAAATTCTTAATTTTTTTTGGTAAAAACATGGACAAAAGTTTTATGTGCCCACAAAGTTTCATCTTGAAAAGACATTCGTGGAAGTTGTGGCAAAAAAACAAAATCAACACTCCAAAATGCTTTCGAAAATAACACTTTTGGAGCATCAATTTTGTTTTTTTGCCACGACTTCCAATAATGTGATTTCAAGATGAAATTTTGTGAGCACGTAAAACTTTTGTCAATGTTTTCATCAAAAAAATCAGAATTTTTTGAATTTTTTCAAATTTGATTTTACTGCTCACTCGAGAGCTAAAAAACTCCACTTCCTAAAAATGCTTCATTTACTAAAGGATTAAAAGGCCACGTTAACATATGCTTTAAAACATGCAGGCAAAACAAAAGAAATTGCATTTGAGGAGGGATTGGATGGTTTAAGAGTAGGAGGCCTATAGTCCTCTTCACAATCCTCCATTGAACCTGCATTTAGCATTGCCTTTGTAGCATGGATTACCTACATTGTCTGCATAGGACTTCAAGTTCTCTTTTTAAAGAGAAGGTCCTTTCTAGCTTCCCAAATATTCCAGAGAATAGTAAAAAATCGTGCTTAAATTTAGCTCTGGGTGCTAGCTTTTCAAATATTTCAAAGAATAGTAAAAATACTGCTTAAATTTAGCTATGGGTGCTTCACGGATAAGATTTGTAGAATGGTATCAGTAGGGTAAAGATTGTGATTCGGCATATAAATTTTCAAACCAAAGTAAAACCACACCATTCTAGAGAAATTGCATAGGCAAAAAAGATGCAAATGTGTTTTTTCCTACCCACATGTACAATAGTTTTTATTAATATGCTTAAAAAATTTGGAAGTTTTCAAACATGTTGCTATAGCTTTCTTTGGTGTGATAGTAAAATACACTTGTATGTTTTTTTCGGTGTGTAAATTTGCATGGCTCCCAATCGGGTGAGAATGAGACGGTTCCTCGATTCATCTTAGGCCATGTGTGGAATGTTGTTTTCTAGCTGGTTATACTCGTAAAATACGTTTTAGAGCAACTCTAGCAGACCACGCAAAATCCCGACCCGCAAAACGCGTTTGCAGCTCGACGAAAATCTCGTTTGCGGGGTCGAGAATGAGCGCGGCCGATCAGAAACCATAGATGAAACTGCATAATTTGAAAAAACAGATTCGCGGGAGAAATTGCACCATAGTAGTTCATCACATACTACATATATTACATGATCAAACACTAGTTCATACTACATACTACATCAGTGCTAGTACTAGAGGTGGTGGGGATCCCACGGCAGCGAGCTTGCGGCCACGGACTACGCCGTGAAGGAGCTCAACCCTCCTCGCCAGAGCTGCCGAGGTCGATGTACTTCTCCCTCTGCTCCTCGCGGATGCGCTGCCACTCGTCATCCTTCTCCTTGGCGGCGAGGTTGGCCGCCGCCACCTGCTGGAACATGAGGTCTTTGAGCTCCTCGTGGTGGCGCCGGCGCTCCGCCTCCCAGACGCGGAAGCTCGGCGGCGGCGAGAGGCCGCGTTGGTCCACTTCCTCGCCCTGTGCTTGCTTGCGCCGTCCGACCGGACGCGCCGCTCACGCTCGGGGTCGCTGTTGCCACCGGATCTGCTCCCGGAGCCTGATACGTCTCCAACGTATCTATAATTTTTTATTGTTCCATGCTATTATATTACCTGTTTTGGATGTTTATGGGCTTTGCTTTACACTTTTATATCATTTTTTGGGACTAACCTACTAACCGGAGGCCCAGCCCTGCTGTTTTTTTGCCTATTTCAGTGTTTCGAAGAAAAGGAATATCAAACGGAGTCCAAACGGGATGAAACCTTAGGGAGCGATCTTTTTGGAACAAATGCAATCATCGGAACTTGGAGTGGATGTCAAGCAACGAACGAGGCGGCCACAAGGGTGTCCGGCACGCCCCCCACCCTCGTGGGCCCCTCGAGCGTCCACTGACCTACATCTTCCTCCTATATATACTCCCGTACCCTAAAACCATCAGAGGCGACCACGAAAACCTAATTCCACCGCCGCAACCTTCTGTATCCGTGAGATCCCATCTTGGAGCCTTCGCCGGCGCTCTGCCGGAGGGGAAATCAACCACGAAGGGCCTCTACATCATCTCCAAGGCCTCTCCTATGAGTTGTGAGTAGTTTACCACAGACCTTTGGGTCCATAGTTATTAGCTAGATGGCTTCTTCTCTCTCTTTGAATCTCAATACAAAGTTCTCCTTGATCTTCTTGGAGATCTATTCGATGTAACTCTTTTCGGTGTGTTTGTCGAGATCTGATGAATTGTGGGTCTATGATCAAGTTTATCTATGAGAAATATTTGAATCTCCTCTGAATTATTTTATGTATGATTTGTTATCTTTGCAAGTCTCTTCGAATTATCAGTTTGGTTTGGCCTACTAGATTGATCTTTCTTGCAATGGAAGAAGTGCTTAGCTTTGGGTTCAATCTTGCGGTGTCCTTTCCCAGTGACAGCAGGGGAAGCAAGGCACGTATTGTAGTGTTGCCATCGAGGATAAAAAGATGGGGGTTATATCATATTGCATGAGTTTATCCCTCTACACCATGTCATCTTTCTTAATGCGTTACTCTGTTCTTCATGAACTTAATACTCTAGATGCAGGGAGGAGTCGGTCGATGTGTGGAGTAATAGTAGTAGATGCAGAATCGTTTCGATCTACTTGTCACGGACGTGATGCCTATATACATGATCATGCCTAGATAATCTCATAACTATGCGCTTTTCTATCAATTGCTCGACAGTAATTTGTTCACCCATCGTAATACTTATGCTATATTGAGAGAAGCCACTAGTGAAACATATGGCCCCTGGGTCTATATTTTATCATATAAGTTTTCATCTATCTTTTATTTGCATCTTTTACTTTCCAATCTATATCATAAAAATATCCAAAATATTTATCTTATCATATTATCTCTATCAGATATCACTTTCGCAAGTGGTCATGAAGGGATTGAAAACCCCTTTATTGCGTTGGTTGCGAGGTTCTTGTTTGTTTGTATAGGTGCGTGGGACTTTTGAGGAGCCTCCTACTGGATTGATACCTTGGTTCTCAAAAACTGAGGGAAATACTTACGCTACTTTGCTGCATCACCCTTTCCTCTTCAAGGAAAACCAACGCAAGCTCAAGACGTAGCAGAACCGCGTCCGGAGCTCCACATGCAACCCCACATGGCGGCTGGAGGTGGAAGGGGCTCGGCGGCGGCGAATAATGTGCAGAGGGGAGTGGGGAATTGCGGGGCTCGGCGGCGGGGGGGGATAGGGTTTCGACCCGCAAACGCACCGCGAACCCGTAGATATACTGGTCGAGGTGGGCGGTTTGCGGGTCGCGGTAAATATTTTTACGGGCCGGGTGAGTATACGGGCTCTGTTTTGGCTAGAAAATTGGGCCGAGCCCATATACTCGCCAGAATTTTGCAGGTTTGCGGTTTTTGCGGGGTCTACTAGAGTTGCTTGATACGTCTCCAACGTATCTATAAATTTTTATTGTTCCATGCTATTATATTATCCATCTTGGATGTTTTATATGAATTTATATGTTATTTTATATGAATTTTGGGACTAACCTATTAACCTAGAGTCCAGTGCCAGTTTCTGGTTTTTCCTTGTTTTTGAGTATTGCAGAAAAGAAATACCAAACGGAGTCCAATTGACCTGAAAACTTACAGAGATTTTTTATGGACCAGAAGAAGCCCCCGAAACAAAAGTTGAGCCAGAAGAGTCCCGAGCCAACCACGAGGGTGGAGGGCGCGCCCTACCCCCCTGGGCGCGCCCCCTACCTCGTGGCTGACTCGGGGACCCCCTGACGTGAAACTGACGCAAAAAATTCCTATAAATACAGAAACCACCGAAAAGAAACCTACATCGGGAGTTCTGCCGCCACAAGCCTATGTAGCCACTAAAAACAATTCGGGACCCTGTTCCGGCACCCTGCCTGAGGGGGGAATCATCACCGGTGGCCATCTTCATCATCCCAGCGTTCTCCATGACGAGGAGGGAGTAGTTCACCCTCGGGGCTGAGGGTATGTAACAGTAGCTATGTGTTTGATCTCTCTCTCTCTCTCTCGTGTTCTTGATTCGGCATGATCTTGATGTACCGCGAGCTTTGCTATTATAGTTGGATCTTGTGATGTTTCTCCCCCTCTACCTTATTGTAATGGATTGAGTTTTCCCTTTGAAGTTATCTTATCGGATTGAGTCTTTAAGGATTTGAGAACACTTGATGTATGTCTTGCATGTGCTTATCTGTGATGACAATGGGATACTCACATGATCTACTTGATGTATGTTTTGGTGATCAACTTGCGGGTTCTGTGACCTTGTGAACTTATGCATAGGGGTTGGCACACATTTTCGTCTTGACTCTCCGGTAGAAACTTTGGAGCACTATTTTAAGTTCTTTGTGTTAGTTTGAATAGATGAATCTGAGATTGTGTGATGCATATCGTATAATCAAACCCGCAGATACTTGTGGTGACATTGGAGTATCTAGGTGACATTAGGGTTTTGGTTGATGTGTGTCTTAAGGTGTTATTTTACTATGAACTCTAGGGATGTTTGTGACACTTATAGGAATAGCCCAATTGATTGATCGAAAAGAATAACTTTGAGGTGGTTTCGTACCCTACAATAATCTCTTCGTTTGTTCTCCACTATTAGTGACTTTGGAGTGACTCTTTGTTGCATGTTGAGGGATTGTTATATGATCCAATTATATTATCATTATTGAGAGAACTTGCACTAGTGAAAGTATGAACCCTAGGCCTTGTTTCGAAGCATTGCAATACCATTTTCACTCACTTTTACCATTTGCTACCTTGCTGTTTTTATATTTGCAGATTACAAAAACCTATATCCACCATCCATATTGCACTTGTATCACCATCTCTTTGCTGAACTAGTGAACCTATACAATTTACCATTGTATTGGGTGTGTTGGGGACACAAGAGACTCTTTGTTATTTGGTTGAAGGGTTGTTTGAGAGAGACCATCTTCATCCTACACCTCCCATGGATTGATAAATCTTAGGTCATCCACTTGAGGGAAATTTGCTATTGTCCTACAAACCTCTACACTTGGAGGCCCAACAACGTCTACAATAAGAAGGTTGCATAGTAGACATCAAGCTCTGTTTTGGCGCCGTTGCCGGGAGGTGAGTGCTTGAAGGTATATCTTTAGATCTTGCAATCGAATCTTTTAGTTTCTTGTTTAATCACTAGTTTAGTCTATAAAAAGAAAACTACAAAAAAATGTAATTGAGGTTGCCTCATATTCTTCATCTTTTTAATGTCTTTCGTGAAAATGATGGAAAGGAAAATTGTGCTCAAGTGTTAGAAGAAGAAGTCTATAAAATGTTTGGCATAAAATCTTTGTATGATGAGCATGATTGCAATGTTGTTAGTATGAATTCCTTGAATATCCGTGATGCTAATGATATGCAAAGCCACAAGCTTGGGGATGCTATGTTTGATGAAGATGGTATTTTTTGTCCCCCGAGTTTTGATGAACAAATTTATTATGATGAAAGCATGCCTCCTATTATGATGATTATACTGATGAAAGTGGATTTGGAGAGGTCATGACTTTATTTAGTGATGAATCCACTATTTTGGAAGAGGTTCCAATTGATTATGAGAACAAAGTTGATATCTATGATGATTATTGTGATGACATGTATGCTATAAAGAATAATGATAACCATGAAACTTGTCATCTTGATTTTAATTTTCAATTGGATTATGCCTCACATGATAGTTATTCTGTTGAATTTGCTCCCACTACTATGAATGAGAATAAATTTGCTTATGTGGAGAGTACAAAAAATTCTATGCTTGTAGATCATGAAAAGAATGCTTTACGTGATGGTTATATTGCTTAATTCATTCATGATGTTACTGAAAATTATTATGAGGGAGTAATATATGCTTGTAGGAATTGCAATACTATCAAGTTTTCTCTTTATGTGTTGCAAATCTTGACGCCATGCTTGTTTTGCCTTCCTATGCTAGTTGATTCTTGTTCTCATAAGTTGTTTGCTCACAAAATCCCTATGCAAAGGAAGTGGGTTAGACTTAAATGTGTTAGTCATATGCTTCATGATGCTCTCTTTGTAGTTCAATTCTTATCTTTCATGTGAGCATCATTGAAATCATCATGCCTAGCTAAAAAGGCATTAAAGAAAATGCTTGTTGGGAGACAACCAACATTTACCCCTACTGTTTTTGTGTGTTCACATTATTAAGCTACGGTAGTAATCATGTTTTGTAGCTTTTGTTTCAATAAAGTGCCAAGTAAAGCCTTTGGGATAGTGTCGATGATAGTTGACTTGATTCTGTGCAAAAACAGAAACTTTTGCTCTCAGTCCAGGAAATTTGAAAATTCACTGGAATGTGCTTCTGATATGAATTTTTTACACAAGATTGATATACAAATTTCCTAGATTGTCCTAATTTTTCAGAATTTTTGGAGTTACAGAAGTATGGAAAGTTTCCAGATTACTACAGACTCTTCTGTTTTTGACCGAATCTGTTTTCATTGTGTTGTTTGCTTATTTTGATGAATCTATGAGTAGTATCGGAGGGTATGAACCATAGAGAAGTTGGAATTCAGTAGATACAACACCAATGTAAATTTAGAATGACTTCACAACAGTACCTAAGTGGTGATTTGCTTTCTTATACTAACGGATCTCATAAGATTTTCTGTTGAGTTTTGTGTTGTGAAGTTTTCAAGTTTTGGGTAAAGTTTCGATGGAGTACGGCATAAGGAGTGGCAAGAGCCTAAGCTTGGGGATGCCCCAGATGGCATCCCCTCTTTCGTCTTCGTTCATCGGTAACCTTACTTAAGGCTATATTTTTATTCATCACATGATATGTGTTTTGCTTGGAGCGTATTTTTTTTATTTGCTTGTTGCTATTCATAGACATGTTTTATATCTTTTAGTTCAATAAAAAAGTCAAGTATAGCCTTTACGATGCTTATTCTACAAGTCTATATGTTGTTGTTTTGAAAACAGAAAGTTTTCTATCATTGTCTGAATATTTGTGAATAATCAGAACGTGATAAAATCTTGAAATGTTTACACAATGAGTAACAACAAATTTTCTGCAGTGTGGTAATTTTCCAGAATTTTTGGAGTTAGGGAAGTATGATTCCTCTTGCATTCTTTACAGACTATCCTGTTTAGACAGATTGCTGTTATGTTTGCATTGTTTGCATATGTTTACCTATTTAATGATTCTATTTGTGGATATGAGTGTTAAATATGTAGAGGCATTTAGTAGGAAATATCAAATAATAATTTTAGTGATTTGCTACAGTAGAGAATGATAAGGTTATTGCGTGGATTTATACTAACTTATCTCACGAGTTCTTGTTGAGTTTTGTGTGGATGAAGTTTTTAAGATTTAGGGAAACCGTGATATAAAAGGAATTAAGGAGGCACAAAAGCTCAAGCTTGGGGATGCCCAAGGCATCCCTAATCAATATTTCAAGAAGTCTCAAGCATCTAAGCTTGGGGATGCCCCGGTTGGCATCGCACCTTTCTTCTTCAATAACTATCGGTCAGTTTTGGTTGAGCCTAAGTTTTTGCTTCTTCACATGACATGTGCTATCCTTGAAATGTCATTTTATCATATTTTGTTTTGCTTGTTGTTTGAATAATATCCCAAGATCTGAAATTCTTAAATGTTAGAGAGTCTTCACATAGTTATATAATTATTCAACTACTCATTGATCTTCACTTATATCTTTTGGAGTAGTTTGTCATTTACTCTAGTGCTTCACTTATATCTTTTTAGAGCACGGCGGTGAAGGAAATATGCCCTAGAGGCAATAATAAAGTTATTATTTATTTCCTCATATCATGATAAATGTTTATTATTCATGCTAGAATTGTATTACCCGGAAACATGATACATGTGTGAATACATAGACAAACATAACGTCACTAGTATGCCTCTACTTGACTAGCTCATTAATCAAAGATAGTTGTGTTTCCTAACCATAGACATGTGTTGTCATTTGATTAATGGGATCACATCATTAGGAGAATGATGTGATTGACATGACCCATTCCGTTAGCCTGGCACTTGATCGTTTAGTATGTTGCTATTGCTTTCTTCATGACTTATACATGTTCCTATGACTATGAGATTATGCAACTCCCGTTTACCAGAGGAACACTTTGTGTGCTACCAAACGTCACAACGTAACTGGATGATTATAAAGGAGCTCTATAGGTGTCTCCGAAGGTACATGTTGAGTTGGCGTATTTCGAGATTAGGATTTGTCACTCCTATTGTCGGAGAGGTATCTCTGGGCCCTCTCGGTAATGCACATCACTATAAGCCTTGCAAGCAATGTAGCTAATGAGTTAGTTACGGAATGATGCATTATGTAACGAGTAAAGAGACTTGCCGGTAACAAGATTGAACTAGGTATTGGATACCGACGATCGAATCTCGGGCAAGTAAACATACCGATGACAAAGGGAACAACGTATGTTGTTATGCGGTTTGACCGATAAAGATCTTCGTAGAATATGTAGGAGCCAATATGAGCATCCAGGTTCCGCTATTGGTTATTGACCGTGAACAGTTCTAGGTCATGTCTACATAGTTCTCGAACCCATAGGGTCCGCACGCTTAACATTACAATGACATTTTTATTATGAGTTTAAAAGTTTTGATGTACCGAAGGTTGTTCGGAGTCTCGGATATGATCATGGACATGACGCAGAGTCTCTAAATGGTCGATACATAAAGATTGATATATTGGATGACTATATTCGGACACCGGAAGTGTTCCGGGTGATTTCGGAGAAAACCGGAGTGCCAGAGGGTTACCGGAACCCCCCGGGAACTAATGGGCCTTGTTGGGACCTAGTGGAGAGAGAGAGGGGCCGGCCAGGGCAAGAGGCGCGCCCCCTCCCCTTGAGTCCGAATAGGACAAGGAAGGGGGGCGGCGCCCCCCTTGCCTTTCCCCTCTCCCGCTCCTTCCTTCCCCCTCCCTCTTGGACTAGGAAAGGGAGGGGCAAACCTACTTGGAGTAGGTTTCCCCCTCCTAGGGCGCGCCAACCCCTTGGCCGGCCCCCTCCTCCTCCTCCCCCCCTTTATATATGGAGGAGGGGGGGCACCTCTAGACACACAAGTTGATCTTCGTGATCGTTCCTTAGCCGTGTGCGGTGCCCCCTCCACTATATTCCACCTCGGTCATATCATTGCGGTGCTTAGGCGAAGCCCTGCGTCGGTAGAACATCATCATCGTCACCAAGCCGTCATGCTGACGGAACTCATCCCCGACACCCTGCTGGATCGGAGTCCGGGGATCGTCATCGAGATGAACGTGTGCTGAACTCGGAGGTGCCGTACGTTCGGTACTTGGATCGGTCGGATCGTGAAGACGTACGACTACATCAACCGCGTTGTTATAATGCTTCCGCTTACGGTCTACGAGGGTACGTGGACAACACTCTCCCCTCTCGTTGGTATGCATCACCATGATCTTGCGTGTGCGTAGGAATTTTTTTGAAATTACTATGTTCCCCAACAGTGGTATCAGAGCCTAGGTTTTATGCGTTGATGTTATATGCATGAGTAGAACACAAATGAGTTGTGGGCGATACAAGTCATACTGCTTACCAGCATGTCATACTTTGGTTCAACGGTATTGTTGGATGAAGCGGCCTGGACCGACATTACGCGTACGCTTACGCAAGACTGGTTTTACCGCCGTGCTTTGCACACAGGTGACTAGCGGGTGTCTGTTTCTCCAACTTTAGTTGAACCGAGTGTGGCTACGCCCGGTCCTTGCGAAGGTTAAAACAGCACTAACTTGACGAACTATCGTTGTGGTTTTGATGCGTAGGTAAGAACGGTTCTTGCTCAGCCCGTAGCAGCCACATAAAATTTGCAACAACAAAGTAGAGGACGTCTAACTTGTTTTTGCAGGGCATGTTGTGATGTGATATGGTCAAGACGTGATGCTATATTTTATTGTATGAGATGATCATGTTTTGTAACCGAAGTTATCGGCAACTGGCAGGAGCCATATGGTTGTCGCTTTATTGTATGAAATGCAAACGCCCTGTAATTGCTTTACTTTATCACTAAGCGGTAGCGATAGTCGTAGAAGTAATAGATGGCGTAATGACAACGATGCTACGATGGAGATCAAGGTGTCGCGCCGGTGACGATGGTGATCACGACGGTGCTTCGAAGATGGAGATCACAAGCACAAGATGATGATGGCCATATCATATCACTTATATTGATTGCATGTGATGTTTATCCTTTATGCATCTTATCTTGCTTTGATTGACGGTAGCATTTTAAGATGATCTCTCACTAAATTATCAAGAAGTGTTCTCCCTGAGTATGCACCCTTGCGAAAGTTCTTCGTGCTGAGACACCACGTGATGATTGGGTGTGATAGGATCTACGTTCAAATACAATGGGTGCAAAACAGTTGCACACGTGGAATACTCAGGTTAAACTTGACGAGCCTGGCATATACAGATATGGCCTCGGAACATGGAGACCGAAAGGTCGAGCGTGAATCATATAGTAGATATGATCAACATAGTGATGTTCACCATTGAAAACTACTCCATCTCACGTGATGATCGGACATGGTTTAGTTGATTTGGATCACGTGATCACTTAGATGACTAGAGAGATGTCTGTCTAAGTGGGAGTTCTTTAGTAATATGATTAATTGAACTTAAATTTATCATGAACATAGTACCTGATAGTATTTTGCTTGTCTATGTTTGTTGTAGATAGATGGCTCGTGCTGTTGTTCCGTTAAATTTTAATGCGTTCCTTGAGAAAGCTAAGTTGAAAGATGATGGTAGCAATTACACGGACTGGGTCCGTAACCTGAGGATTATCCTCATTGCTGCACAGAAGAATTACGTCCTTGAAGCACCGCTGGGTGCCAGGCCTGCTGCTGATGCAACTGACAACGTTAAGAACGTCTGGCAGAGCAAAGCTGATGACTACTCGATAGTTCAGTGTGCCATGCTTTACGGCTTGGAACCGGGTCTTCAACGACGTTTTGAACGTCATGGAGCATACGAGATGTTCCAGGAGTTGAATTTAATATTTCAAGCAAATGCCCAGATTGAGAGATATGAAGTCTCCAATAAGTTCTTTAGCTGTAAGATGGAGGAGAATAGTTCTGTCAGTGAACACATACTCAAAATGTCTGGGTATAATAATCACTTGATTCAACTGGGAGTTAATCTTCCTGATGATAGTGTCATTGACATAATTCTTCAATCACTGCCACCAAGCTACAAAAGCTTCATGATGAACTATAATATGCAAGGGATGGACAAGACTATTCCCGAGCTCTCCGAAATGCTAAAAGCTGCAGAGGTAGAAATCAAGAAGGAGCATCAAGTGTTGATGGTTAACAAAACCACCAGTTTCAAGAAAAAGGGCAAAGGGAAGAAGAAGGGGAACTTCAAGAAGAATAGAAAACAAGTTGCTGCTCAAGAGAAGAAACCCAAGTCTGGACCTAAGCCTGAGACTGAGTGCTTCTACTGCAAGCAGACTGGACACTCGAAGCAGAACTGCCCCAAGTATTTGGCGGATAAGAAGGATGGCAAAGTGAACAGAGGTATATGTGATATACATGTTATTGATGTGTACCTTACTAATGCTCGCAGTAGTACCTGGGTATTTGATACTGGTTCTGTTGCTAATATTTGCAACTCGAAACAGGGACTACGGATTAACCGAAGATTGGCTAAGGACGAGGTGACGATGCGCGTGGGAAATGGTTCCAAAGTCGATGTGATCGCGGTCGGCACGCTACCTCTACATCTACCATCGGGATTAGTTTTAGACCTAAATAATTGTTATTTGGTGCCAGCGTTGAGCATGAACATTATATCTGGATCTTGTTTGATGTGAGACGGTTATTCCTTTAAGTCAGAGAATAATGGTTGTTCTATTTATATGAGTAATATCTTTTATGGTCATGCACCCTTAAAGAGTGGTCTATATTTATTGAATCTCGATAGTAGTGATACACATATTCATAATGTTGAAGCCAAAAGAAGCAGAGTTGATAATGATAGTGCAACTTATTTGTGGCACTGCCGTTTAGGTCATACCAGTGTAAAGCGCATGAAGAAACTCCATACTGATGGACTTTTGGAATCACTTGATTATGAATCACTTGGTACTTGCGAACCGTGCCTCATGGGCAAGATGACTAAAACGCTGTTCTCCCAAAACTATGGAGCGAGCAACTGATTTATTGGAAATCATACATACTGATGTATGTGGACCAATGAATATTGAGGCTCGCGATGGGTATCGTTATTTTCTCACCTTCACAGATGATTTGAGCAGATATGGGTATATCTACTTGATGAAACACAAGTCTGAAACATTTGAAAAGTTCAAAGAATTTCAGAGTGAAGTGAAAAATCATCGTAACAAGAAAATAAAATTTCTACGATCTGATTGTGGAGGAGAATATTTGAGTTACGAGTTTGGTTTACATTTGAAACAATGTAGAATAGTTTCACAACTCACGCCACCCGGAATACCACAACGAAATGGTGTGTCCGAACGTCGTAATCGTACTTTACTGGATATGGTGCGATCTATGATGTCTCTTACTGATTTACCGCTATCTTTTTGGGGTTATGCTTTAGAGACGGCCGCATTCACATTAAATAGGGCACCATCAAAATCCATTGAGACGACGCCTTATGAACTGTGGTTTGGCAAGAAACCAAAGTTGTCGTTTCTTAAAGTTTGGGGCTGCGATGCTTATGTGAAGAAACTTCAACCAGATAAGCTCGAACCCAAATCGGAGAAATGTGTCTTCATAGGATACCCAAAAGAGACTATTGGGTACACCTTCTATCACAGATCTGAGGGCAAGATTTTCGTTGCTACATTTGGATCCTTTCTAGAGAAGGAGTTTCTCTCGAAAGAAGTGAGTGGGAGGAAAGTAGAACTTGATGAGGTAACTGTACCTGCTCCCTTTTTGGAAAGTAGTCCATTACAAGAACCGGTTCCTGTGACAACTACACCAATTAATGAGGAAGCTAATGATATTGATCATGAAATTTCAGATCAAGTTTCTACTGAACCTCGTAGGTCTACCAGAGTAAGGTCTGCACCAGAGTGGTACGGTAATCCTATTCTGGAAGTCATGTTACTTGACCATGGCGAACCTACGAACTATGAGGAAGCGATGATGAGACCAGATTCCGCAAAATGGCTAGAAGCCATGAAAACTGAGATGGGATCCATGTATGAGAACAAAGTATGGACTTTGGTTTACTTGCCCGATGATCGGCAAGCCATTGAGAATAAATGGATTTTTAAGAAGAAGACTGACGCTGATGGTAAAGTAACTGCCTATAAAGCTCGACTTGTTACGAAAGGTTTTCGACAAGTTCAAGGGGTTGACTATGATGAGACTTTCTCACCTGTAGCGATGCTTAAGTCTGTCCGAATCATGTTAGCAATTACCGCATTTTATGATTATGAAATTTGGCAAATGGATGTCAAAACTGCATTCCTGAATGGATTTCTGGAAGAAGAGTTGTATATGATGCAACCAGAAGGTTTTGTCAATCCAAAAGGTGCTAACAAAGTGTGCAAGCTCCAGCGATCCATTTATGGACTGGTGCAAGCATCTCGGAGTTGGAATAAACGCTTTGATAGTGTGATCAAAGCGTATGTTTTATACGGACTTTTGGAGAAGCCTATATTTACAAGAAAGTGAGTGGGAGCTCTGTAGCATTTCTGATATTATATGTAGATGACATATTGTTAATCGAAAATAATATAGAATTTCTCGATAGCATAAAGGGATACTTGAATAAAAGTTTTTCGATGAAAGACCTCGGTGAAGCTGCTTACATATTGGGTATCAAGATCTATAGAGATAGATCAAGACGCTTGATTGGACTTTCACAAAGCACATACCTTGATAAAGTTTTGAAAAAGTTCAAAATGGTCAGGCAAAGAAAGGGTTCTTACCTGTGTTACAAGGTGTGAAGTTGAGTCAGACTCAATGCCCGACCACAACAGAAGATAGAGAGAAAATGAAAGATGTTCCCTATGCTTCAGCCATAGGCTCTATCATGTATGCAATGCTGTGTACCAGACCTGACGTATGATTAGCAATAAGCTTGGCAGGTAGGTACCAAAGTAATCCAGGAGTGGATCACTAAACAGCGGTCAAGAACATCCTGAAATACCTGAAAAGGACTAAGGATATGTTTCTCGTTTATGGAGGTGACAAAGAGTTAGTCGTAAACGGTTACATCGATGCAAGCTTTGACACTGATCCGGATGATTCTAAATCACAAACCGGATACGTATTTTTATTAAATGGTGGAGCTGTCAGTTGGTGCAGTTCTAAACAAAGCGTCGTGGCAGGATCTACATGCGAAGCGGAGTACATAGCTGCTTCGGAAGAAGCAAATGAAGGAGTCTGGATGAAGGAGTTCATTTCCGATCTAGGTGTCATACCTAGTGCATCGGGACCAATGAAGATCTTCTTTGACAATACTGGTGCAATTGCCTTGGCAAAGGAATCCAGAATTCACAAGAGGACCAAGCACATCAAGAGACGCTTCAATTCCATCCGGGACCAAGTCCAGGTGGGAGACATAGAGATTTGCAAGATACACACGGATCTGAATGTTGCAGACCCGTTGACTAAGCCTCTTCCACGAGCAAAACATGATCAGCACCAAGACTCCATGGGTGTTAGAATCATTACTGTGTAATGTAGATTATTGACTCTAGTGCAAGTGGGAGACTGAAGGAAATATGCCCTAGAGGCAATAATAAAGTTATTATTTATTTCCTCATATCATGATAAATGTTATTATTCATGCTAGAATTGTATTACCCGGAAACATGATACATGTGTGAATACATAGACAAACATAACGTCACTAGTATGCCTCTACTTGACTAGCTCATTAATCAAAGATGGTTATGTTTCCTAACCATAGACATGTGTTGTCATTTGATTAACGGGATCACATCATTAGAAGAATGATGTGATTGACATGACCCATTCCGTTAGCCTAGCACTTGATCGTTTAGTATGTTGCTATTGCTTTCTTCATGACTTATACATGTTCCTATGACTATGAGATTATGCAACTCCCGTTTACCAGAGGAACACTTTGTGTGCTACCAAACGTCACAACATAACTGGGTGATTATAAAGGAGCTCTACAGGTGTCTCCGAAGGTACATGTTGAGTTGGCGTATTTCGAGATTAGGATTTGTCACTCCGATTGTCGGAGAGGTATCTCTGGGCCCTCTCGGTAATGCACATCACTATAAGCCTTGCAAGAAATGTAGCTGATGAGTTAGTTACTGAATGATGCATTACGTAATGAGTAAAGAGACTTGCCGGTAACGAGATTGAACTAGGTATTGGATACCGACGATCGAATCTCGGGCAAGTAAACATACCGATGACAAAGGGAACAACGTATGTTGTTATGCGGTTTGACCGATAAAGATCTTCGTAGAATATGTAGGAGCCAATATGAGCATCCAGGTTCCGCTATTGGTTATTGACCGTGAACAGTTCTAGGTCATGTCTACATAGTTCTCGAACCCGTAGGGTCCGCACGCTTAACATTACGATGACAGTTTTATTATGAGTTTATAAGTTTTGATGTACCGAAGGTTGTTCGGAGTCCCGGATATGATCACGGACATGACGAGGAGTCTCGAAATGGTCGAGACATAAAGATTGATATATTGGACGACTATATTCGGACAACAGAAGTGTTCCGGGTGATTTCGGAGAAAACCGGAGTGCCGGAGGGTTACCGGACCCCCCCCCCCCGGGAACTAATGGGCCTTGTTGGGCCCTAGTGGAGAGAGAGAGGGGCCGGCCAGGGCAAGAGGCGCGCCCCCTCCCCTTGAGTCTGAATAGTACAAGGAAGGGGGGGGGCGCCCCCCTTGCCTTTCCCCTCTCCCACTCCTTCCTTCCCCCTCCCTCTTGGACTAGGAAAGGGAGGGGCAAACCTACTTGGAGTAGGTTTCCCTCTCCTAGGGCGCGCCAACCCCTTGGTTGGCCCCCTCCTCCTCCCCCCTTTATATACGGAGGAGGGGGCACCTCTAGACACACAAGTTGATCTTCGTGATCGTTCCTTAGCCGTGTGCGGTGCCCCCCTCCACCATATTCCACCTCGGTCATATCGTTGCGGTGCTTAGGCGAAGCCCGGCGTCGGTAGAACATCATCATCATCACCACGCCGTCGTGCTGATGGAACTCATCCCCGACACCCTGCTGGATCGGAGTCCGGGGATCGTCATCGAGCTGAACGTGTGCTGAACTCGGAGGTGCCGTACGTACGGTACTTGGATCGTTCGGATCGTGAAGACGTACGACTACATCAACCGCGTTGTTATAACGCTTCCGCTTACGGTCTAGGAGGGTATGTGGACAACACTCTCCCCTCTCGTTGCTATGCATCACCATGATCTTGCGTGTGCGTAGGAAATTTTTTGAAATAACTACGTTCCCCAACAGGCGGTGGTTTTATTTTGAAGAAATAGATGAACTCTCATGCTTCACTTATATTATTTTGAGATTCTTAAACAGCATGGTAATTTTCTTTGGTTATGAATTTAGTCCTAATATGATGGGCATCTAAGAGGGATATAATAAAAACTTTCATATAAATTGCATTGAATACTATGAGAAGTTTGATTCCTTATGATTGTTTTGAGATATGAGGATGGTGATATTAGAGTCATGCTAGTGAGTAATTGTGAATTTTAGAAATACTTGTGTTAAAGTTTGCGATTCCCGTAGCATGCACGTATGATGAACCGTTATGTGATGAAGTCGGAGCATGATTTATTTATTGATTGTCTTCCTTATGAGTGGCGGTCGGGGACGAGCGATGGTATTTTCCTACCAATCTATCCCCCTAGGAGCATGCGTGTAGTACTTCGTTTTAATAACTAATAGATTTTTGCAATAAGTATGTGAGTTCTTTATGACAAATGTTGAGTCCATGGATTATACGCACTCTCACCCTTCCACCATTGCTAGCCTCTCTAGTACCACACAAGTTTCGCCGGTATCATACACCCACCATATACCTTCCTCAAAACAGCCACCATACCTACCTATTATGGCATTTTCATAGCCATTCCGAGATATATTGCCATGCAACTTTCCACCGTTCCGTTTATTATGACACGCTTCATCATTTTCATATTGTTTTGCATGACCATGTAGTTGACATCGTATTTGTGGCAAAGCAACCGTTCATAATTCTTTCATACATGTCACTCTTGATTCATTGCACATCACAGTACACCATCGGAGGCATTCATATGGAGTCATATTTTGTTCTAAGTATTGAGTTGTAAGTAAATAAAAGTGTGACGATCTTCATTATTAGAGCATTGTCCCCATGTGAGAAAATAAAAAAAGGCCAAAGAAGCTAATCAAAAAAATGAGAGAAAAAGAGAGAAGGGGCAATGTTACTATCGTTTTACCACACTTGTGCTTCAAAGTAGCACCATGATCTTCATAATAGAGAGTATCTTATTTTGTCACTTTCATATACTAGTGGGAATTTTTCATTATAGAACTTGGCTTGTATATTCCAACGACAGGCTTCCTCAAATGCCCTAGGTATGCATGAGCAAGCAAGTTGGATGCACACCCACTTAGTTTCTTTTTGAGCTTTCATAAAAGCTCTAGTGCATCCGTTGCATGACAATCCCTACTCACTCACATTGATATCTATTGATGGGCATCTCCATAGTCCGTTGATATGCCTAGTTGATGTGAGACTATCTCCCTCTTTTTGTCTTCTCCACAACCACCATATTCTCTTCCACCATAGTGCTATATCCATGGCTCACGCTCATGTATTGCGGGAAAGTTGAAAAAGTTTGAGAACATCAAAAGTATGAAACAATTGATTGGCTTGTCATCGGGGTTGTGCATGATTTGAGTATCTTATGTGATGAAGATGGAGCATAGCCAGACTATATGATTTTGTAGGGATAAGCTTTCTTTGGCCATGTTATTTTGAGAAGACATAATTGCCTTATTAGTATGCTTGAAGTATTCTTGTTTTTATGTCAATATTAAACTTTTGTTTTGAATCTTATGGATCTGAATATTCTTGCCACAATAGAGAAGATTACATGCATAAATATGTTAGGTACTATTCCACATCAAAAAATATGTTTTTATCATTTACCTACTCGAGGACGAGCAGGAATTAAACTTAGGGATGCTTGATGCGTCTCCAACGTATCTATAATTTTTGATTGTTCCATGCTATTATATTATCCATCTTGGATGTTTTATATGCATTTATATGCTATTTTATATGATTTTTGGGACTAACCTATTAACCTAGAGCCCAGTGTCAGTTTCTGTTTTTTCCTTGTTTTTGAGTATTGCAGAAAAGGAATACCAAACGGAGTCCAATTGACCTGAAAATTTACGGAGATTTTTTATGGACTAGAAGAAGCCCCCGAAGCAAAAGAGTTGGGCCAGAAGAGTCCCGAGCCAACCACGAGGGTGGAGGGCGCGCCCTACCCCCTGGGCGCGCCCCCTACCTCGTGGCTGACTCGGGGACCCCCCCGATGTGAAATCGACGCAAAAAATTCCTATAAATGTAGAAACCACCAAAAAGAAATCTAGATCAGGAGTTCCGCCACCGCAAGCCTCTATAGCCACCAAAAACCAATCGGGGCCCTGTTCCGGCACCCTGCCGGAGGGGGGAATCATCACCGGTGGCCATCTTCATCATCCCAGCGCTCTCCTTGACGAGGAGGGAGTAGTTCACCCTCGGGGCTGAGGGTATGTACTAGTAGCTATGTGTTTGATCTCTCTCTCTCTCTCTCTCGTGTTCTTGATTCGACACGATCTTGATGTACCACGAGCTTTGCTGTTATAGTTGGATCTTATGATGTTTCTCCCCCTCTACCTTCTTGTAGTGGATTGAGTTTTCCCTTTGAAGTTATCTTATCGGATTGAGTCTTTAAGGAATTGAGAACACTTGATGTATGTCTTGCATGTGCTTATCTGTGGTGACAATGGGATATTCATGTGATCTACTTGATATATGTTTTGGTGATCACTTGCGGGTTCTGTGACCTTGTGAACTTATGCATAGGGGTTGGCACACGTTTTCGTCTTGACTCTCCGGTAGAAACTTTGGGGCACTCTTTTAAGTTCTTGTGTTGGTTTGAATAGATGATCTGAGATTGTGTGATGCATATCGTATAATCAAACCCACAGATACTTGTGGTGACATTGGATTATCTAGGTGACATTAGGGTTTTGGTTGATGTGTGTCTTAAGGTGTTATTTTACTATGAACTCTAGGGCTGTTTGTGACACTTATAGGAATAGCCCAATAGATTGATCGGAAAGAATAACTTTGAGGTGGTTTCGTACCCTATAATAATCTCTTCGTTTGTTCTCCTCTATTAGTGACTTTGGAGTGAACCTTTGTTGCATGTTGAGGGATTGTTATATGATCCAATTATATTATCATTGTTGAGAGAACTTGCACTAGTGAAAGTATGAACCCCAGGCCTTGTTTCGAAGCATTGCAATACCATTTTCGCTCACTTTTATCATTTGCTACCTTGCTATTTTTATATTTTTCAGATTACAAAAACCTATATCTACCATCCATATTGCACTTGTATCACCATCTCTTCGCCGAACTACCGCACCTATATAATTTACCATTGTATTAGGTGTGTTGGGGACACAAGAGACTCTTTGTTATTTGGTTGCAGGGTTGTTTGAGAGAGATCATCTTCATCCTACGTCTCCCACGGATTGATAAACCTTCGGTCATCCACTTGAGGGAAATTTGCTACTGTCCTACAAACCTCTGCACTTGGAGGCCCAACAACGTTTACAAGAAGAAAGTTGCGTAGTAGACATCATTGACCTTAGTAAAAGAACATGGAAGAGCAGGTCGTGGGCTTGGAACATTGTTACAGGAAAGTGATCATTACCCCTGTTTTCCTAATACATCTTGGACAACGCTAACGCCCACACGTGTGGTGGGAGCCAAACCCGCCCACACGCCCTATAACACACAGACTGCGCCACATCACCCCATGCATACATGTGGGGATCTTTTTGGATTTTCTGTTTTTAAAATGTTTTATCTCTTAAATGAAAAATTCGATTGAAGATCTATTTTCACCATTAAATCCCTCGCGACGAGATCTTCGAACTAGATCTCATATCAATATATTTTGATGGATTTTTTTGGGGTTAAAAGTTGTCATGTCTATTGCACATGAATTGGTATGATGTTTACACTGAAATTGTCATGATATGTTTCAGCTATTTTCTTCTACTAAAAGTAATTTTTGACATATTATAAAACTAGGAATTAAGAAACTAGACTTATCATGAACCATAAACTAAATTTTCCGTGATACATGAACTTAAAATTGCCATGGTTCATACAAAAAATAATTTTCATGGTCAAAGTACTGGAATTGCCATCATCAAAAAACTAAAATTGTCATGCTCTACAAACTAAAATTGCCACATGACAACTTTAGTTTAAGCACTATGACAACTATAGTGTAAATATCATGGCAACTTTTGGGAAAAAAAATTCGTCAAAACATATCAACATGGGTCTAGTTTTGAAAATCTCGTTGAGACGGATTTAATGGTGAAAACGGAATTTTAATTTGATTTTTTAATTAGAGATAAAATATTTTTAAGCCAAAAATCAAAAAAATTCCTGCTGACGTCATCTATTCATACATGGCAAAATGAATGGTGATGAAGGCGTGTGAGCTATATGCAAGATGTCACATGGTGGGCATTAGTTTTTCGTACATCTTTAATGGGCTGGTTTGTGATACACCCATCAGTCCATCTGAGTTGCAAATACAACTTGTGCAATATATTTCGTTGGGGACCAGTAAAACGTAGGTGCCAGTCGGGCCTCAAGCTTAAATTTGACCCCATTGACCGATTTGGTCGTCCATGCGAGCAAGAACAATATAGAGCCAATAGTTGGCTATATAAAACTGTTAATGATATCAAGAGTCAATCTTATTAATTATTCATACAATAGAGTTGACTATAAAATTGACTATTAGATTAGTCTTTTTTTAAAACTTCCTCTCTATCTCTTTACGTTCATTTAATCTCTTTATTTAGGAGCACTCGTAAAGGTTGCCTTTTGTATGAGAGCAAACGTATCCTCTTTTCCTTTGTATCTCTCTTCTATACAAGTAAAAATATTATGTAACCGGGAATCTATACCTACTAATAAAAAAATTAGGTATTCTTAGTCCGTCATACTATTTTATAGAAACTCCTCAATGTTTCTGACATTAAACCCGCAGTATATATCAATTTTTTTAAAAAATACTCATATCTTCTAAACCGTAACTCCAAATTTAACATGTTATATATGGAATTTGATTATAAAAATATATAGAATCTGAATGTGATGTTAGTTTACCTGTTAACCATTTAAAAAGAATACTATTTAGGGTGCAATCTTAATCAACATTGCATTATCCGTCTTTCTGTACTGATCCGGATTATGGATGAACATCTCAGCAAAATCGGGATTGAACACGAAATTGAAGATCACTTGTCCGTTTCTTTGTACGTATTAAATCTACATGCAAGCCATGTTTAAACAAAAGACATGTGGAATCTTGAACTTGTGCTTTTGTAGGCAAAGACCATCTTTGTTTGTTTGGATCGTAGCTACAAATACTCAGATTATAGATCATTTTTTGTAAATTAAGAGCGTGTGGTATTTTTTTCTCCCCACGCATGGGCCCTTTTGCTAGTATAGTATTATTGTAATACTTGCTTTTGCGTACATGTTCCAAGTCCTAACCCTCGGTTTCAAAGTTTACATGCCGAGGGCATCAGTACGTGCTGAGTAAATAGGCAATTTTTCGACTAATTTAATCCATAAGTAGATAACTAGCATGGCATTGACAGAACTAGGAACATATTGGTACTGATCTAAACAAGCACGCACTACGCAAATAGTAGACAAATCTACATATGATGCTAGCACTGCTAATACAGAAATTATCAGGAGAGGGATAAACGTGGTATACCCTCCAGTAGGCCATGCAGAAGCCGCTGCCGCGGTGACAGCAGCAGAAGAAGCGTCCTCGGCGGCCTTCTTGTCGGCCTCGGTCTTCTCGGCGGCGGCACGTTCGGCGTCGCTTGACATGGTGATGACGGAGACGGCGCGGACGTAGAGGAAGTAGTGGATCGGAGGCGAGCAGTCGCGTAGTCGCTTCCCAAAAACCTATTCGCCTCTCTCCCGTACAGGAACCAGAGAGACGGAGTTTCGGAGACCTGCTCTCCCGTCAACCGTGTACGCGGTGAACGGGATGGAGTCGCCGGCGGCAGCAGCAGCAGAGGAACGACGTGGGCGTGGAGGCGGAGATGCGTTCTGTTTTCGCGGCGGCTAGGGTTGGCAGCGCCCCACATATATATGTGCGGCCGCGCGTGGAGAGACGTGGGCTGAACCCACGTCCAAGTCGGTAGCCCACGATCCGACGTCTCAGATCGTGGCCCTACCTGTCAAAGACTCTCCGTTCCTGACCAGCAAAAAGAAGCGCATAGGAGTGAGCTCGGCTCGGCTCAATCCCGCGGCACGGCGTGGCGAGGCGAGCGGAGGAGGAGGAGTGCGCGAGGGCCTCTTCTCTTCTCAAGATCCAATAGCATGTAGAAGAGAAACCCTTATAAACCACTCCAACTCTCCTTCCACTTCCGGGGTGGGACTAAACTTCCCACCACACCTAGTGCCATATAACCCACATGGGCCATTAGAGATTTTTCAGAAATTGCAATATGGGCCTAGAGCCCATCTCAGATTTCAGCAATCCCCCACCAGATCTCGAGGGCCCATTGTGTCCTCTGTTCCAAATACTGTTTTGATATACTAGTGTTTCAGTGAAGACCTGTTAAGGTTGAGCTTCACCTAGAGCAAGTAGCTACATTCCTTCACAACTGAACAATGGACTATGCCTTGAATTGTCAGTTTGGCGTAAAGAAGTTTCACCACATGTCTTACTAGTACTGGGCTGCCGAAGGCTGACCCCTCGGGTGGAGCATATAAGTCACACTCCTGGCCTATTCATGAGTTTACTAGAGATCACCCCAATCTCATAGACTGTGACTAGCAGTCGGGCTCACATAGGTGTGTTCCTCCAAAGATCGCTCTGTAGGATAGCATCTTGCTTATACATATAAGCCTTGAAACACATTAAGACAGTAGTCATCCTTCCATACAGTTTCCGAGAGTATTGCATCTCCAACGGAGTGGGTTGGTAAAGTTACTCTCCTCAGTTCACCACCGGCTTGTTTTCCCAGGTCCTACTTCACGGGATCTCCGATCACATAGGTTGGGTTACCACCATGGTAACTCATGTGGGTCTCATACCCATCTCCCTCGATGCACTATCTATCACTACACGTGATAGCCCTTTCGTAAAGGGGTCTGCCAGATTCTTAGCCGTATGGACATAGTCCAACGCTATCACTCCGGAGTTTCTTAATTTTCTGACAGCCTTTAATCTCATTCTTATGTGTTTGTTGGACTTCATGTTGTCCTTTGAACTCTTCACCTTGGTGATGACAGTCTGATTATCACAGTTCATAAGGATAGCCGGAACCGGTTTATCAACCAGTGGCAAGCCCATCAAAAGATCTCGAAGCCATCCTGCTTCAACACCAGAAGTGTCTAATGCTGTTAATTCTGCTTCCATTGTCGATCTCGTTAAGATCGTTTGCTTGCAAGACTTCCAAGAAATAGCGCCACCTCCAAGAGTAAACATATACCCAGTTGTGGCCTTCATCTCATCAGCATCAGAGATCCAATTCGCATCACTATACCCTTCAAGTACCGACGGGTCTCCGGTATAGTGAAGTCCATAATTCATAGTACCTTTCAGATAGCGCATAACTCTTTCAACAGCATGCCAATGTACATCACCCGGTTTGGAAACAAACCGGCTCAGTTTGCTCACAGCAAACGCGATGTCAGGCCTCGTTGCGCTCGCTAGGTACATCAGTGAACCAATGATTTGAGAGTATCTCAATTGATCTTTAGCCATGCCTTTGGACTTTCAAATCAACACGCTAGGATCATATGGTGTTTGAGATGGTGTGCAGTCCGAATATCCAAAGCGACTCAACACCTTCTCAACATAATGGGATTGCAGAAGTGTGATCCCACCCTCATTATCTCTCAGTAGCTTGATGTTCAAGATAACATCAGCCACACCAAGATCCTTCATCTCAAAGTTCTGAGACAGAAACGACTTAACCTCCTCAATGACTTTGAGGTTGGTTCCGAATATCAGTATGTCATCAACATACAAGCATAGTATAACTCCTTCGCCCCCACCATGGCGATAGTATACACATTTGTCAGCTTCATTAACAACGAAGCCAACAGATGTCAGAGTTGTATTAAACTTATCATGCCATTGCTTAGGTGCTTGCTTCAGGCCATATAAAGATTTCAGCAACCTACACACCTTTCTTTCCTGACCATCTATCACAAAGCCATCTGGCTGTTGCATGTAGATTTCCTCATTTAGCTCTCCATTCAGAAAAGTCGTCTTAACATCCATTTGATGGACGAGAAGACCATGTGAGGCCGCCAATGAGAGTAATACTCGAATGGTGGTCAGTCTAGCCACAGGTGAATAAGTATCGAAGAAATCTTCCTCTTTTTTCTGGTCATAGCCCTTGGCCACAAGCCTAGCCTTGTACTTTTTAATCGTACCATCGGGCCTAAGCTTTTTCTTGAACACCCACTTACATCCCAGTGGTTTGCAACCATAGGGACGATCGGTGATCTCCCATGTCCCGTTAGCCATGATGGAATCCATCTCGCTACGGACCGCATCCTTCCAGTAGTCAGCTTCTGGAGAGGCATACGTTTCTGAAATAGAAGTGGGAGTATCATCCACGAGGTACACGAAGAAATCATCATCAAAGGTCTTTGCAGTCCTTTGTCTCTTGCCCCTACCAAGGGTTTCCTCGTCATCCTCCTCAGGATTTTCATCATGTGTTTGTTCATAATATTCCATAGGGATGGCAGGTTCAGGAGTCTCCTCAGATTCCTGTCTAGAAGTGCTTTGCATATCTCTCATAGGAAAAATATCCTCGAAGAATGTAGCATCCTTAGACTCCATAATTGTACCGACCTTCTGGTCAGGTACCTCAGATTCACTACTAGAAATCTATAGCCAACGCTGTTCTTAGCGTAGCCCAAATTAACGCAGTCCACAGTCTTGGGTCCAAGCTCACGCTTTTTGGGGATCGGCACGTTGACTTTCGCCAAACAGCCCCAAGTGCGCAAGTACGAGAGTGTCGTCCTTCTCTTTGCCCATTTCTCATAGGGAGTGATCTCATTATCCTTTGTCAGAACTTTATTCAGGACATGACATGCCGTCAATATAGCCTCCCCCCACCATGCCTTGGATAAACCCGATGTATCTAACATGGCGTTAACCAAATCAGTTAGAGTACGGTTTTTCCGCTCGGCAACCCCATTTGACTGGGGTGAATAGGGAGGCGTCCTCTCATGAATAATGCCATGTTCTGAACAGAAGGAGTCAAACTCACTCGAGAAGTACTCTCCACCACGGTCTGACCGGACTCGTTTAATTTTATTTTCAAGTTGATTCTCAACTTCTGCCTTATAGATTTTAAAGTAGTGTAGAGCCTCATCCTTAGTATTTAACAGATAAACATAGCAATATCTAGTGGAATCATCTATCAATGTCATGAAGTATCTCTTTCCACCTTTAGTCAACACACCATTCATCTCACAAAGATCAGAATGTATGAGTTCTAATGGTGCCAGGTGTCTCTCCTCCGCGGCCTTATGAGGCTTGCGAGGTTGCTTAGCTTGCACACATGAAAGGCACTTAGAACCTTTGGCTAAAGTGAAACTCAGGATTAAATCCAACTTGGCTAGCCGCGTCATAACACCGAAACTTATGTGACAAAGACGTGAATGCCAAACCTCAGATTCATTAATACTCGAATGAATATGGTTCACGACTTTATTACATAAATCTGCGAGGGAAAGGCGGAACATCCCTCCGCTCTCATAACCTTTTCCAACAAATAGTCCATACTTAGTAACAACTAATTTATTAGACTCGAATACCAACTTAAACCCTTCTCTACATAGAAGGGAGCCACTAACGAGGTTCTTCTTGATGGCGGGGACATGCTGCACGTTCTTCAGCTGCACGATCCTTCCCCAAGTAAACTTCAGATGGACCGTGCCAACACCATGAACAGAAGCACTCGCGCCATTCCCCATCAATACGGACCCGTGGCCTGTGACCTGGTAAGAAGAAAACAATGAAATGTCAGCACACACATGAATACCTGCACCTGTATCCACCCACCAACCAGTAGGCTGAAACACTGAAAAAACAGTAAATAAATTACCATACCCAGATGCATCATTCTCATTGTTGTCCACAATCATGTTGACAGACTTGGAGTCCTGTCCTGACTTCTTAAACTTGTTTGGGCACTTGTTGGCCCAATGTTCAGCCAAACCACAAGTAAAGCAGCCCTCATCCTTCTTGTTCTTCTTGAAGGTCTTCTTACCCTTCTTCTTGAAGTCGGTATTCTGTTGGACACCGTTCTTTCCCTTGAACTTGTGGGAGTTGAAGTTCCTCTGGTTCACCATGTTGGCAACAGAAGTCCTTTTGGCCCCTTTTTCGTGCGAGTCCTTTGCCCTCGAATTCTGCTCAACACTCAGATGGCCAATGACATCCTCCACAGAGAATTCATGCCTCTGATGTTTCAGAGTGGTGGCAAAGTTCCTCCAGGAATTGGGGAGCTTAGCGATTATGCAGCCCGCGACAAACTTGCCCGGTAACTCGCACTTCAGAAGCTCAAGCTCCTTAACAATGCATATTATCTCGTGAGCCTGCTCTAGTACAGGACGGTTCTCAACCATCTTGTAATCGTGGAACTGCTCTATAATATACATCTCGCTCCCTGCATCGGCGGCCCCGAACTTAGATTCGAGCGCCTCCCACAAGTCCTTGGCGACATGCACATGTAAATATGCGTCGACCAGTTTATCTCCGATCACGGTAAGAACAGCTCCGAGAAACACAGTGGTTGCCTCCCTGAACGCCTTCTCCTGTTCAGGAGCAATCGTTCCCGTGGACACACCGGTGACCCAGAACACGTTCATAGCCGTGAGCCATAAAGTGGTCTTTGTCTGCCAACGCTTAAAATGCGTACCGGTAAACTTATCCGGTTTCAGTGCAGCGGCAAAGCCACTTGCCGAAAAATTCCTACACATACTAGGTTTTTGGAATGCTGAGTAAATAGGCAATTTTTCGACTAATTTAATCCGTAAGTAGATATGTAGCATGGCATTGACAGAACTAGGAACATATTGGTACTGATCTAAATAAGCACGTACTACGCAAATAGTAGACAAATCTACACATGATGCTAGCACTGCTAATACAGAAATTATCAGGAGAGGGATAAACGCGGTATACCCTCCAGTAGGCCATGCAGAAGCCGCTGCCGCGGTGACAGCAGCAGCAGAAGCGTCCTCGGCGGCCTTCTTGTCGGCCTCGGTCTTCTCGGCGGCGGCACGTTCGGCCTCGCTTGACATGGTGATGACGGAGACGGCGCGGACGTAGAGGAAGTAGTGGATCGGAGGCGAGCAGTCGCGTAGTCGCTTCCCAAAAACCTATTCGCCTCTCTCCCGTACAGGAACCAGAGAGACGGAGTTTCGGAGACCTGCTCTCCCGTCAACCGTGTACGCGGGACGTGGGCGTGGAGGCGGAGATGCATTCTGTTTTCACGGCGGCTAGGGTTGGCAGCGGCTAGGGTTGGCTAGGAGTGAGCTCGGCTCGGCTCAATCCCGCAACCCGCGGCGCGGCGAGCGGAGAAGGAGGAGTGCGCGAGGGCCTCTTCTCTTCTCAAGCTCCAATAGCATGTAGAAGAGAAACCCTTATAAACCACTCCAACTCTCCTTCCACTTCCGGAGTGGGACTAAACTTCCCACCACACCTAGTGCCATATAACTCACATGGGCCCTTAGAGATTTTTCAGAAATTGCAATATGGGCCTAGAGCCCATCTCAGATTTCAACAATATGGACCTCGATGATTGTGCAACCGTTTGAGCACAATAATGGCAGCCACTCGTGTTACCCTGCCTCCATGAGCGCACTAGCTTGAGCAAGTTGACTAGCAACGCCATCCGTTAGCCAAACTACATCTTTGTCGACGACCGTGATGGCGTACTTCTTTAGTTTCTATTTACTTTAGTTTTTGCCAGATTTTTTCTCTTGAATATACACAAGTATACGTATCATATATTAAAGAAGGAAAGGCATAGAATGCCTCCATCAGTCATTTACAAAAGGTGTGATTTCTCATGCCCGTATGTACAACTCCACACCACGTACGCTAAGGTAACTAGATTACTCCTCGCCACTAATCCACCTAGCTAAGCCTGCAAACACAGCCTCTACATTACCTTTCAAGAGTCCAGACATCCACCAACTCCTACCTTCTGCCTCAATTCTCGCTATGAGGCGACATGTCGATGGCGAAGCACCGTCGAACACAACTGCATTTCTATGCTTCCACAACTCCCACAACGTCAGAAGTAGTATAGTGTGCAGATCCTTCCTTGTCACGTTTCCGACCGCTTGTTTCGTACATTAGCTTTATGTCAAGTCAAACTTTATAAACTCTAGTTAAGTTTATATAAAAAATATTGATATCCACAATACCAAACCAATACCATTAAAATCAGCATGGAATATATTGATCATATATATTTGTTATTGTGAGAGTTTATATACCATTAGAATCAACATGGAATATATTTTCGCATCATATATGAGTAGTACCTTGTATCAAAATGTAAGACATTTTTCTATCCATGGAGCACAAAAAATGTCTTACATTTTGTTATGCATGAAGTATTTGTTATTGTGAGATTTTATATTATTTATAAACTTGGTCAAACTTATAAAGTTTGACTTAGATTTACCTATTATGCATAAAGAAGGGAGTATCTTTTTTTGGCGAATAGACATACTCCTGACGTAGTTATGAAGCTTAACCTTCAGAGGAGCGACACAAAAGAAAAACACTTTGAAGAGTATCTCGCGTACCCTGTGAATTTTTCTTCTTTTTCTGATGACTACCCTATAATATTTTGTTATGTACTCCCTCTGTCCCATAATATATAAGTACTAGTGTAAAAAAAGCTCTTATATTATCGAACGGAGAGAATACTTATTTTTCCTGTCAATAAAATTAGAACAAAAAGATGTACATGTACACGAGGACTCTAAAAAAACTGATACAACGTTTAGCTGTTACTGTGATAGCGTGGTAAACAGCTTGTCATTAAAAAAATCAAATCTCTCCCTAATAATAAAGCATGGATTGGGTCTCCGGGTTCACCGTCGCAGCATGTTTGCAAAATTGTCCCTGAGCTTTTTAAGAATCAACCCGCAATCCTCAATAGCCCGAACGTAAGTGAAAAAAAAACGTTTCGGGCCCGAGCGCTGCGCCTTTCTCCCGAGCGAAGCGAGTTCCTCTGTCTTCTCCTTCTCCACGTTATTTGCCGCCGCCGCCCCCGCCCCGCCCCGCCCCCGCTGCAGCCCGCCGTCGCCCCACCCTCGCTCGCCGCTGCGGATCCACCACCGCCCCTCTACAGCCCGACGTCCCGTCCCCGTGTCACACCACGAGCCTCTTGCCGGCGGGCTGGGCCCTCCTCGCGCTGGTACTTGCTCTGGGAAGAGCAGGAGGGGTGCTGGAGCAGTGGTCGTGGCGTCCCCGGGTGCCTGCCGCCCTCCCCGGGCACAAGGTCGCCGTTAGCCCCCCGACCCCCCAGCGCACAAGGTCGCCGTCAGCCCCACGCCCCCCAGCGCTGGTCTCTGGTAGTCACCATCGTTGACGGAGTAGGAGTACACGCGGAGGTCGGGAAGGGGCATGGTCTTGCAGGCCAGGTCTGAGTTGGTGTGCGTGTGCTCTCCTACCACCGGTGCCAGGCCACTGTACGGGTGTCCGGTGTCCCTGTTGCGGCTCCAGGATTTCGCCGGGAGCTCCTGTGCTGCAGTTTTGCTCAGAGTTTTGAGGATAATATATCTCTACTTCTCCCCTCCTGAACTCAGAAGCAGTAGATAAATTTTTGTGACCACTACATTCAGGAATAATTGACTGAAAGGAACAATTTGATTTGAAAAGGCAATCAATTACATAAATCATGGCACAATTATCTAAATTATCCGGAGCGGGTTGATTGTGTGGAGTTGCAAGCATAATTTGTTGTAATGTAGTTTCAAAGATGATTTAGACAAAAAAAAACACCACCAAGCATTGCAAATGACGAGGTAGAAAAAAATTTAGATTTGCTAGCAAATGACAAAACCAAATCAGATGGCTTACTGGAGGTTCTTGGTTCAGGTTGTTAGATGGAAGGACAAGGCGGCGGCGATGGAGACAGGGAGTCGATTAGGAAGGAGAAAGAGTTTGTGCAACTGCTGCTCAGTGCGAAAAACAGAGGTAAATAAATTTATTGTTCAGGTGGCGAGATTCAGTCTCCCTAATTTGTATTCAGCGATGAACTACTGAATGGTGTTGCTAAATTCATGGCATGAGTTGTCAAGGAGGACGTCAAAGTGTGGGAGGTTGCAGTCTTGCAGGAGATTAGCCTTACCTTGGCAAATTAGCTTGCGGTCCTGAAGCTGTATGTTTGCTTACTCTGAAGTGTGCACAAATATTTGTGTTTAATAAGTGAAATGTATCCATCTGACTGACATGAACCTTCAGGAAAGACAGATCCTAAAGTTGGCTTCACTTGGTAGTAACTATGGAAACCTCAAGAATGTTGTTGACGCCCCGAAGGCTTTTGAGTTGTATTGTCAGGTCTGTCTATGCAAATTGAAATTTACTTGAGAGTGAATCTCTAATGTTGTACCTTTTGCAAAATACTACCAGCTAAATATGATAAGGTTTTCTTCTTCCCAATGTGATGAGGCATGAGGCAAAACCTCTTCATATAGAACAGGCTGCGTGCCTTGATAGGGTTGAAAGCACTGAAGTAGTGTTACATTGCTGTACTGTTTTTGAAACTTCAAGTCCCGCTGTTACTTAAAACCAACAAAGAACAGTTATCATTTTTCCTTGACACTGTAAGCTTGATAGAATACGCTGTACATGCAACTACATGTTGTCTCATTACTTTAGTCTACTTTTCTTAAAAAGTGTGATGATTGTCGCTAACAATGTTGGAAAGATTCCAACAGAAAATAAATTTCTTTGTAGTGAACCCTCTAATCAAAAAGAAAAGAGAATCATTTATTCATCATTGATTAAATCTATTTAAGAGTTAATCTTTGTTGATAATCTTCAGTGTAAACTCTATTATTTTTTGCTTCATTGCCAGGATTTATGCACTTTTCCCATGGCATAATATAAGAATCAAAATCAATTTATTGGATCACAATCATATCTGGGAGTATTTGCACCACTTTAAGTGATCTTGTATAGTTGGAATGTTACATTTCACTTTAATTGCTTTGCTGAACGTACGGACTAAGAAAATTTCAGTTTCTCCTGTCATCAATAAATGTTATAAGATTTAGATTATTGAATTCAGTAAAAGTTCAAAACATATGAGAGCACTAACCATGTTTCGGCTCCTTGACTGAGGACGTACGAACTTGCAAAAAGCACGAGCGTAGAAGCGAAAGAAGGAGCGAGAGGATTAAGCTTTCAAGTGCGGCAACTAGGAACATCTCGATCGGTGATTTGAAGTGTGTTTTTCAATAGCATGGTGCATGGATACTTGCACGTGTTCCCCCGATGCAACGGACACTATTTAATTGTCATAGAACTACATACAAGACTCTCATGCAAAAAAGGTGTTATTTAAGCACTATTTTACTGGATTTTATTCTGTGTGAAAAAACATAAAAAGTGCCTCTACACGTCTTGGGTCGGCGGCTGTCGGCATTACGGCACTCCAATTAGCATCTCTTGGTAATCTTTTAGGATCACTAATGTATGTTTTATGATAGGTTTTATCAGGCATGAAGGTGGCGTGGGCCAGCAAGGAGTCTGGGGGTTCAGCAGGACATCCTTGCAGGAGTAGTCGAGCAGAGGCTGACACTGGCCAATATGACCAGCATTGCCACAGATCGCCTCCATGTGGGCTGCTGTTGCAAAGTCACGGTGCTGCACCTCAGCGAATTCAACAGGAGCAATTCATTCCCCACCCAAGTGTTTATTATTGATCATTGCTGCTTCATCTGTTTATTCTCATCTAACTAATATATTTACGGACTTTTTGTATGTTTGGCTAATTCTTCTTTATCTTATGGGGCTTTGCTGTGAAAGAAAGATGAAGTTCAAAGAGTTCAATTTAGAGTTAGTGTAGTTTCCCCGGAAGAAAAAAGAGAGAATTGATGCAGTGTCTCATGCCTATTGGACTCAGTCTATTACGCTCACTAAGTATATACATGTATGCTGCAGAGACGTGGTCACATGGCTGATTAACATCTTTTGGCAACATCATGTTAATTCAATGAAAAAATTCTACTACACCTATGACTATGAACGTAGATGTGCACTCTTGATTTTTGAGGACTACTTTAGGATGTGATCATTGGTGTTGCTTCACACTTTCTAGACAACATAACATTTTATTGTTACTAATGTGAAAATCCAACTTACTATTTTTCTATTACAGTGTGTTCAGCCACTATCAGACTTTGGTGGCATGCTCCAGCTGCCAAACTATGCTCTGCCAACCTACCGATGGAAAGGCGAGGCTCACCAAGGGATGCCTTATTATGGCAAAAAATGAAGCCCTTCTTGAGATTGTTTACTACTACGTATCCTCGATGTGGGGAGACCGACCACAAGAGGTATCCATGAACACCATATGTCCCTGCATTCTAATTTCAGTTGCTTTTGAGTTTTAGTTTTTCCTTTCTTCTAGCATCGTAATTTGCTGGGACCTATGAGTCTTGATTTTAATATTGCAGGGTAATCGGTCTTATGTCACCTTTATCTTCGCAGGAGTCAGGAGCAAGCAAATTACTTTGACATTTAGCATATATTTACTAGAGTTTCAGAAGGTCAATAATACCCAATGCATTGCCTTCCATGACCTACCTTGGTCTATTCTCATGGGTGATCTGCTAACTCATTTTAATTCGGTGCCTAGGTACTATTTCCTTCGGCATTCTGTTTTATAATATTTAGTACCATTGGTGCAACTTAATATGCAAAGCCTGAGCTTTGTTCAAGTTGCCAAGCAAATGCCTGTGCTAATTCTCACAAGAAACTTATGTTTCCCCTGTTTTCAAATACATGTACACAATAAAGTTTTCACTTCGGAAGCACCAAAACCTTTTATAGCTGCATGTAAATACTCCTCCGTTCCTAAATATTTGTCTTTTTAGAGATTCAAATAGACTACCACATACGGATGTATATAGACATATTTTAGAGTGTAGATTCACTCATTTTGCTCTGCATGTAGTCACTTGTTGAAATCTCTAGAAAGACAAATATTTAGGAACGGAGGGAGTATTTTCTTAGACATACAGTAATGCTTCATTTTTATTTTATAAGAGAAATAATAGAACCTTTATTGTAATGATGTATAGCTTCATTTTACATAGAAAATACTGCCTGAATTAATCCATTGAGACCGAATGAAAATTAAGCTACAACTACCTGCTGTTGAATCAATAAACAAGATCAACTAGGTAGATTTGGGTAGCTAGGTTTTAGAGATTGAATCAACCACTGTTGTGTAGTGTTCTTAGTACAAGGGTGCACGGCGTTCTTTTAATACGAAGACGTTGAGATATTTTTCGCCCGGTGCAACGCACGGACATTTTTACGGCGGCGGCGGCGATAGAGACGACGCGCTGCCCGTGCCAGAGGATGAGAGGGAAATGTCGTAGTTACACTCGCCTGCGTCGAGGCTTTGGTCGCCTTGAGGAGATGGCGGACGGAGTGCAGGCATTGGCGCGCACAAGGGAGTACGGGAGGGTGTGGAAAGATAAAGAAGAGCCCTCATGGTGCAGCAGTAAGAAGATTTAGTTTTTTTAGGGATCACAATAGTACAAGATGAGTTCATGGGTCCTTCTGTATACGTGAACTATTGGCAAGCCCAGATGGTTAAAAAAAACTTCCCAACCAAACAACCAACTATCTGTAAAAATTGCCAAACAAAAATGCCCAAAAAGTTAACACAAAAAATAGTTTAATTTTTTTATAGAACATGTTATTTTTAAAAATTATCCCCCAAAAAACACATTTGACTATAAAAACCATTTAAATATACAACAGAAATACATTCTTTAATTTCTCTTTTATTTTATAGAGTATGTTCTAATTTTTATAAAAATGTTAACTATTCTTCAATAGGTGTTACATTTTTAATGAAATATTAAAGTTTTATTAAAAAAAGGAAATTTCCACGTTCAACATTTATTAAAATTGGATATAAAATGGGGCAAAAAATGAACCTTCAAGCAGGTTCTACCACTTTTATCGCCCGGTGCAACGCACGGGTAGCACGGATTGGGTCTTCGGGTTCATCGTCACAATACGCTTTCTTCTTGTGTCATAATACGCTTTCACGATTTATGTAGATAAAATCATAACATTAACGAGGTGGTACTATTATTGTATACGTTTTGATGTTTTTTTTCTGCTTGTACGTCAAATTCGCACGTAAATCCAATATGGCCCAACAACGAATCATCCATGAGTTTCTTTCATGGCACGGGCTATCCCGATCCCAGCCGCCAGGAGACCGACCCCGGCGAGGCGGCGACCCTCGATCCGGTGCTGCGCCAGGCGCCGGCCGACACCGGCAAGGATTTGCCCCCTTCTCCCGGCCCACGTATCTCTCTCTCATGGAAATAGGGGTTGGGCGCCGCCGCCGTTTTCCTGGTTGACCATCAACCATGGCTAGGGTTTTGAGCACCTCCACTCTGGCGTGGTTCCGGCGCCTCCGGCGACTCCTCTCTGACGCCCACCGCGCCCCCACACGCAGCTCCGTCTCCGAGATGCTCCTCCTCCGCTTGGTGGCCATGGGGTGAGTTCATCCCCTTCCCCATCTCTCCCCCTTTCTCTCTCTAATATCTGGTTTGATCCTCCATGGTAGATGTGCAGGCAAGGATTGGATACTTGAGGAAGGAGGGGTCGACCTTGCCTTGCTGCAGCTCGGGACGCACCACCCACCCATGGAGCTTCCTCCTTTCCGTCTTCAGGTGAGTTCGCCCCCTCCTCTCTCTGCTCTTGTTCGTGGCCATTGAGGCATTGTTCTTGGTTAGGATTTACCACTGTTTGGGCTCAATTGGCTACTGTTTGAGGTCAATTTTGTGTATACTGTTAAGTGTTGATTGTTTCTTGAATTGAACAGCAAGGTTAGACATGAATTTGTTAGTAGAATAGATCCCTGACCGAACTGCAATTGTTAGTTGAATTGTCCAATCTTGAATTTAGGGAGCTGCTACTGAAAGATTTTTTTCATTTTGTATGTCATGGGTTGGCCATCAATTTTATTAAACAGCAAGGTTAACCACGATCACACGAAGCCGAAGGTGCACGATGAAAAAACCGTACGTGCATGCTCTATCCATCCAGAATTAACTGCGCCAAAGGCCAATGTGTGTTTTAGTATACGAAAACAACTCTATTTAATACTTCGCATATTGTACCCATATAAAGAACTCGGTACCTGCACTACCTACGTGTGTTCAGCTAACCACTAGGGCCGGCCCATTTTTTTTGAGAGAACATATGTTTTTTTAAGAAAAATGAAACCTCACAAATTTCGGAAAAAGTTCATTAACATGCATAAAAACATCGCCCTATTCAAGAGAAGCCCAATATTTTAAAAAAAGTTCGTCAATTTACAAAAATAGTTCACAAAAAATTTAAAAAGTTCATCAAAAATTTGAAAAAAAAGTGCACCAATTTGGAAAAAGTTCATCAACTTAAGAAAGTAGTTCATAAAAAATTAAAAAATGTTCATCAAAATTTTGAAAAAAAGTTCATCAATTTGCAAAAATAGTTCATCCAATTTTAAAAAAAGTTCATTGAATTTGAAAAGAGTTCAAAGATTTTGAAAAGGGTTCACCGAATTTGAAAAAATTTCATCGATTTTGAAACAAAATAATCAATTTTTATAAGTAGTTCACAAAAATTATTAAAAGTTCATAGATTTGAAAAGAAAAGTTCATCAAATTTAGAAAAATCATTGAATTTGAGAATGTTCACGTATTTAAGAAAAAAACAAAGTCAGTGAGGGAAAGAAACCAGGAAGAAGAAGAAACGAAAAACGCAAAAAAGAAAAGGAAAAAGGAAAAAAAGAAAAAGGGAAAAGAAAAGAGGAAAAGAAACGAATAAAGCAAAGAAAGAGTTGAATATTATCATATCGTATTGTGTGTCGTGGTGGTTATACTATCGAACATCAATCCGGCAGGTCTGTGGTTCGAGTTGCAACGACGGCTCCCTTCTTTTTTGCGGAATAGAGTATGCAGTAACGGGCCGGCCCAGTACGGGGTGCTGCAGGCGCCCGTTTGCAGAATACACGTTAACATGCGCCTGCAGCGCCAAATAGGATTTGCCTTTGACGCATTCTGCGTCAAAAAGACGTCTGTTCGCATAGGAATCGCGCGACTGGGCCGACCCATTTGGATTGACCTCGCGAGAGAGGTCGGGTGACAGATGCATAAAAAGAAAGAGTTGAATATTATCAGATCGTATTGTGTGTCGTGATGGTTATACTATCGAACATCAATCCAACAGGTCTGTGGTTCGAGTCGCAATGACGGCTCCCTTTTTTCTTGCGGAATAGAGTACACAGTAACGGGCCGGCCCAGTACGGGGTGCTGTAGGCGCCCGTTTGCAGAATACACGTTAACGGGCGCCTGCAGCGCCAAATAGGATTTGCTTTTGACGCATTTTGTATCAAAAAGACGTCCGTTCGCATAGGAATCAAGCGACTGGGCCGGCCGATTTGGATTGACCTCGCGCGAGAGGTCGGGCGGCAAATGCATAAAAAAAAAAAGCGAGCCGCCTGGGATTCAAACTGTGGACCTCCACTTTATTCACCCGACAAGCTAGCCACTGCACCGACTAAAGCTTTTATGACATACCCGTGGGGTGAATACAAATGAACTGAAAACCGAAATACATGCATATTTTTTCTACAGTATATATTTTCACGGCAGCCGATTTCAAAGAGTTTATTCATCCCATCATGCCTGACGTTGTGTCGTGGAATGAAAGAGGGTCTTGAGCAATTGGGTTAGGGAAGTGTTGTTTTTTTCACCCGATGCAACGCACGGGCGTTTGTGCTAGTATTAATCATACATTTACATTTAAAAAAAAAGAGCCTTTAGAGTGTGTGTGTGTGTGTGTGTGTGTGTGTGTGTTTTACAAGCCCATCACAACAAAGTAATTACTCTCCCGAAATTACATCTTCCCACAAGACGGGAAGAGAGTGTGCGTTACAAGCCCATCCGACGAACTGGTTGCCGTTAAGCTGTCTGCACCTTATCGCTTTAGCCGCCGAACGCCGTTGAATTCAAAGGTTGCACACGCACGGGATCTGGGATCAAGGTTGTTGCACTCCAGTCCAGAGACTGAGGCATGAACCACAGACATGTGGGGCCTATATCCACACCCATCGCGAGGTCAAGTCAAAACAACTACTCCTTGGAGTCTTGGACCAGTGCTACCGCTGCTGTGATTCGCTGAGGTTCTAGAGAAGACCTGCATGTTGCTATCATCAGTGACCTAAACAGTAAGGCCCACCAAAGGAGACGGCTAAAACTACTGAGCTGATTAACGGATCAAAACACACTGAGCCAAGGTTCGCCTAGTTTCTAGACAAAAGAATTTAATGTTCTTCATGCTCTAGACCATGTCTGTATACCAGCTCGCCTGCCTATCACAATCAGCAACAAACACAAAAGAGCATGCGGTCAATTGAGACCACGTGACTACCCAAACGAACAATGCAAGGATTGGCCGTGTTGGTGGTTAGTCAAAACTGAAACTCTAGCTAGTACTCCCTCCGTCCGGACATACTCGTCGAAAATGCATAAAAATGAATGTATCTAAGAACTAAAATACATCTAGATACATCCATTCCTCCGACGAGTATTTCCGGACGGAGGGAGTACAATACTCTTTTTCCAGCCCAGTCTTCCTAATCTTGCAGGAGCACTCTGAATTTCTTGGAGGGCAATTCTAGCCATCTCAGAAGAATTGTCAACATGCAAGATATAAAACTAAGGATGGATATTCGAGGAGAGGAGCATGCATGTTGGCTACAGGCCATCCCAACATCGTCCCCAATATTTTGCCAGCAAGGAACCAACGGCGTCACTGCATGATCCAGTCAAAGTCTACATGGGGTACAATTAAACAAACAGTATCCATACCATGGCCCACATGACAGCATAGGTTTTAGGAAATGTGGAAGACAATATGTGACTCTTGTCATGGTCCATGGCAGAAAAATTGAAATGTCACAACTCACAACAGCTTGGCAGCCAAGCTACAACTTTACCTGCTGGTGCTTCCATACAGAATGGTCAGAATTAACAAAATATTGTTCGAGGATACCCAAGAACCCCAAAACTAGAGCCCCATCTCCAAGGAAGCTCTTCAGGATAAATGACTTCTAAGAGAACACCTTTTGCAAACATTCTGGTTAAGACCAAAAGCATAAGGCTCTAAGGACATGTACAATGGTGGCATATGGATACATATGCCTCATGACAAAAAGTAATTTTAGGCATCTACATTTATTTTTTCTCTCCAATGCAAGCTACCACTAATGGGCCTCATTAAGAAATAGAAAATAAAGACTTTAGTACACATGCATCTCTACTTTTCACTTCAACCTTTTCAGCTTTTGTCACCGGACCACACTTTTTCTCTTCAAGCACCCGCCTTCTGGAGAGCATCCCGTTTCCCTATCCGAACCTAATTTACGTCATATCCGATCCTACGTGGCATGCGAGGCATCACCTTGAGGCTATGCATTGTACATGCCCTAAGGGTATCTCCAACGGCAACCCGCATAAAAGCTATGCAGGAGGCAACCATCCAACTGTAGCCTCATATATCCGGCCTTCCGAAATTTTTTCCCAGTCCGCACGATCAAGCAGCCACATGCAGAGGGCATAGAAATTCAAGTTGCCGCATGCAACACTAGTTTAAATTTAAAAAGTTCAAATATTTTACATCCCAACATTGTTGTCCCCTTTCACCGACCACTGATGCTCAATCAAATCCTCCTTGAGCTGCTCGTGAGTTGGTAGATGCCGAATTTGTTGATGCATTTGAATAAACTCCTCAAATGTGACCGGATTCTGGTCCGGAAGTTGGATAGGATCACCAATGTTCTCAAATTTCAGAGTTGCGGCAGCATCTCACCCTCATCCTTGACAATCATGTTGTGCATGATCACACAACATGTCATCATCTCCCACAGGTGTTCGGATCCTATTGTTTTGCAGGTCCACGAACAACTGCAAAACGGGCCCGAAGAACTCCAAATGCCCTCTTGACATCCTTTCTAGCTACTTGTCTTTGGGAAAAGTGAGCCTTTTTCTGGCCACCTAGGTTTGAGATGCTGCTGACAAAGGTAGCCCATGGAGAATAGATACCGTCAACCAGATAGTAGCCCATGTTGTACTCATGTCCATTGGCAGTATAGTGGCAAGGAGGAGCTTTTCCTTTAGTCAGCCTCGCAAACAACGATGATCGTTGCAGCACATTGATGTCATTGTGAGGCCCGGGCATGCCAAAGAAAGCATGCCAAATCCAAAAATCATGTGATGCAACCGCTTCAAGAATGATGGTGGGCTTCTTAAGATGACCCTGATATTGCCCTTGTAAAGCCTTCGGACAATTCTTTCATTTTCAATGCATGCACTCAAGAGATCCAAGCAAACCTGGCCACCCTCTTGCTTCTGAGATTGCTAGAAGCCTCTCGGTGTCTGCCATAGTTGGTTCGCTCAGGTACTGAGGTCCAAACACCTCGACCACGGCAGTTGCAAATCTGACCATGGCATCTCCGCATGTGCTCCCAGAAATCTGTAGGTACTCGTCCCATGAATCAACGGTCGTGCCATACACAAGCATCCAGAGTGTGGTCGTGCACTTCTGGTAACCAGAGAAGCCAATCGTTCCCACGGCGTCCTTCAGGATGAAGTAGTAATCATAGAACCGGACACCATGGTACAAACGATCGAAGACGGTCTTGCGCACCCGAAAACGCCAGCAAAAATGGTCAGCGAAGAGTGCATCGGGGGCAAAGTAGTCGGCCATCAGTGTCAAATGCCCACGCGCCTGTTGCGGTTGAGCACGCGATGACCCTTGATCGAGCCCTTGAAATCGAGAACATGCTCCTCCGCACACTCCGCTTCTTGAAGGACCGCCTGCATCATCGCCGTCTCATCGGAGTACTTCTCCTCCCCCGACGAGCCGTCGGAGGACTCAACATACTGCTCGTATGTGTACTCCAAATCGGAATCCATTGCTACAAACAAGGGACAACTGCTTTCAGCTCCGGCGATTCATCGAACAGTTGTCGGGCATAGTAGAGGATGGTACCTGGCGGGGCGGTCGGAGAACAGGGGGTTGAATAGAGACGGAGGAGAAGTGGCGGGGAGCCCTACTGGATCGTCGGAGGTGACGGAGACACAGATTTTCGGCAGGGGTGTGGCGTGGTGGCTGGGGTGGTGGAGCGGCGACGACGACAAGAGAGAAAGAAGGAAGAAGAAAAAATGGGGAGGATGGAGTCGCGCGGTCTGGGAAGGGTTTTGGGTTGGCCTGGGGTGTCAGATTCGTACGTTTCGCGTGTCTGGACTCGCGCAAACCTTCCCCACTTTTGTCTTCGTTTTGCGGGAGAAATCACGTCTGGACCGCCTCGCGGACCGATACAGGGCCGCATTGGATGGCTTCACGGTCCGGACAACACAGTCCAGGCGGTTGCAGGAGGTTTGTGGGTCCGCCTTGAAGATGACATAAGAATTCTGAAACGGTAAGCAACTTCGGGCAGGCAAAAAAAAGATGGCAGAGGTAATCAGTCTTGTTGATACCAGTTAACAAACTATATGCAAGCGGAGATCAGGTGCAGTATCAAAAAAGAAGAAAAAATATCCAAAACAGAGGAAAAGTCTGAAGGCGATGTCTGCAGGGCCGGCCCTGAGGGGAGGGGGGGCAGGGGGGGCGGCCGCCCGGGCCCCCAAGATTTAGGGGCCCCCTCTCAGGTATTCAGGTATGCAAGTAGCCCAGGGATTCTACCGGAAAAAAGCGACTGGGATTGAGTCTCATATAACGGCATCAGGCCTTTTGCGTGTACGGCTTCGTATGGCCCAAGTGGATTGCTGGGCTAGGTAACCATGCATGTACGCACGATTTTCTCGGAAACAAAAACGCACGAACCATGGCTGATCGATTAGCTCAGATCAGATCGAGGTGGGGCAATGTATCACGCACGGACGCCGGCGATCGAGGGAACGAATTCCGCTTCATGCCGAGCGCCCTTGCCATCACCTGATCGCCGTCTGGTCTCGCGCCCTCGCCTCGCCTTATCACCTTCATGTGCAGCAGCAGCCAGGCGCAAGGGACAACATCGGAAAGGCCTGCTTAGATTGAGTATTTAACCAAAAACTACCACATTTCATGGAAACGTGCCTACAAACTACCACTTTACGATTTTGTCCCGAAAACTACCATTTTTTTCCTAATCCGTGGCAAAAAACTACCACTTTCTGAAAATGACCAGTTTAGAAGATTGAGACACGTTTATGACAAGTGGGGCCACCTGTCAGGGCTGACGTGGCAGGAAAGTCAACACCGTGAGCAACGTGTTCCAGGAACACTGTTGATGCTTCCAGCGGGCATTTTGTCGAACAGCTCGCGCGCGAGCGCCATGCGGCCCGAGGCGACGTGGGCGTGGAGGAGCGAGCACCAGGACGGTGTGTTGCGGTCATGCATCTCCCAGAAGGCGCGCGTGGTGTCGTCCGTGCAGTCACACCTGGCGTACATGACGACGAGCGCATTGCCGACGGGGAGCGGCGCGCGCAGCCGCTGCGGAGAAGGTGGGCGTGGAGCTGCGCGCTGGCGCCGGGCGAGCGGATGGCCGCCGCCGCGGAGAGCACGGCGGTGAGGGAGAAGGCGTCCGGCGTGCCCATGCCGGCGAAGAGCGCGAGGGCCGCGCGCGGCTGGCCGGCGCAGACGTTGGAGGTGAGGATGGCGTTCCACGCGACGGCGTCGCGGCGGGCATCGCGTCGAACACGGCGCGCGCCGTGGCGGCATCGCCGCCGCTGCCATGGGAGGCGATCCTGGAGGTGGCGGCAGCCAGGCCGGCGATGGCGTAGGGGGCGAGTGTGCGGCGCGGTGCCGCCCCCACCTGCAGCGTGGCGCGGTGCGCGACCCCGTTGACCACGGCCGCGTTGCTCCGCTGCTGCCCTCCCCTTTCCTGCCACGTCAGCCCTGGCGGGTGAGCCCCACTTGTCATAAACGTGTTTAAATCTTCTAAACTGGTCATTTTTTGAAAGTGGTAGTTTTTTGCCACGAATTAGAAAAAAAATGGTAGTTTTCGGGACAAAATCGTAAAGTGGTAGCTTGTAGGCACGTTTTCATGAAATGTGGTAGTTTTTGGTTAAATACTCGCTTAGATTGGATCAGAATCTACCAGTTGATTTTTATATCCATGTTCTACAGCTCAAAGGTAGCCCCTCTGATAGTCCCTAGTTCCTAAATTTGCTGTTTGTTAATTGAAATCGATGCAGAAAATTGTTTTTGATAATCCCATCATTGGATAGGATTAGTGTGTTGAAAACTGCACTATCCGTGCTTAGTTTCAAGATGACACAAAAATCAACTTTGTAAATGTTATCTTTCCATGCTAAATCCAGTACAGGGCTATAGTTTCTCTTTTGGTATTCATGTTATCAAGATATTTGGCTTATTTGAGTCCAAGCAAAAGGAAATTGATTTGCCAAGTTCTTTTTCGATTAAGTTGTTGTACTATTGAGCCAAAACCAGATAAGCAAGAAATAGTTTATGGCCAGTGATTTTATGTATGGATTTGGTTTACATATATTTCAAGGGGAAATTGCACAACAAGAAACTCCGTTTGATCATTATAGACGCAACTATTTTTTTGAGCTTTGTAAACAACTAATTTTGTTGTTCGTCCAGGAGCTATACTTTAGTTTTGATTGCACAAGATAGCAACGTACTTGATATTGTCAAAATAATCTCATTTTTGCACTTCATACAATCTCTTAAAAATTATTAACCAAACATCGCGCAGCAAGGCACGGGGTTTCATCTAGTAATAGTAATGAGCTAGCTCTATAAGATATTTACACATATACTATTAGGTAATTAAGGACGTTCAAGAGCCAAGGAAAATACATGATTTATTTCTATGTTCATATTAAAGGGCTCCGGGTTTTAGTTTCGCCCCGGGCCCCCGAATTGTCAGGACCGGCCCTGGATGTCTGAAGTTTTGTCGAGGAAAAGAATTCAGAAATAAAATATGGTAAAAATTATCATATCACTAGCCAAGTCAGTAAGTTTCTTTATCTTATATAAGCTATATACCACATAACAGATCGTTATCTAATCAAAAATTCTGAATATCCGTTGCTTTCAATTTAGACTTTGCGTGGAAAATGAGAGCCGAGTACAAAATAAACCTACTATACATAATAGCATGCCATCACCATCCATTACGATGCATAGTTACATAGCATCAATACCTCGAGCTAAATGCCACCGCATGCCAATTTTTTGCACACAGCCCACTGCCGTAGACAGGTAGCAACCACGACCATGATGCTGATGGCCACAACGACCAGGGCACCAGTCATCTCTATTTGTGCAATCCTAAAATACCCAAATAAAGAGGAAACTTTACCACTGTCTGCTCTTAGATAATCTAAGCAGGCAGTTGATGAAAGCGATCGTGTCCGGCCCCAAGGACCGTCCGATTGGGCACGACAGGTTGAGATCACCATCATAAAGGCAACAGTGGCTGCTAAGAGAATTATTTAGCTCCATAATGAAGCCTAATCATTGTGCTATATGATGGAGAGCAACCCAAAAGGCAACATAGTACATGGCCACTACGTGCCTTAAACTATGCTAAGATAGGACATAAAGCACTGCAGCCATAACAACCATATGACTAAACTAGGTTAGGATGGGTCCATTTCCCCTCATACAGCGAAGAAGGGACCGCAAATCCAAGATCATGTGCACTGCATGATTTGATACTACTCCCTCCGATCCAAAATAAGTGTTGCAGTGACACTTATTTTGGATCGCAGAGAGTACCTTTTTTTAGGGTTTCAGCACTAGTATTGAGAAGTGGTTCTTCAAACAAAAGGAATACAAAATGCAGAGATGTGTGAACGAGTGATGGACAGAAGTCAAGCAGTCGGCCTTGACTGAAAGCAGATATGCCTTTTTCTCCATGCTACCGGTTACTCCTACATTGTATGGTATAAAGAAACATTTTCCCAGCTTCCAAAGGTTTCAAGAACTGACCAGATGCATTAAGGTTCAATGAACCACATGCTGCAAATGCAGTCCATCGGACAGGTAGGATTTTGACATACTGACAATACTGAAGTAGAAAACCTTTACCACATACCCACAAAAATAGTTTATAGTTCTTTGAACATTTCGAAGAAGAAACAGTCCACCCTACAAAGTAACAGGTCAATGCACAGCATTAGCCCTGTGTGTTCGGTTTATTCGGTTTACATGGTTCGGTTTATACGGTTTTTCGGTATGTACGGTATTAATACTTCGGTAAATACGGTATGAAATTAAAATACGGTTCGGTTTCGGTATATACCAAATTATTTCGGTATGGTTTCGGTATATACCATAAAAACCAAAGTTGACGCGAATTTGAAAATGACGTAATAATAATTTGCAAATTTATGACTCAAAACACATTCTATTTTACACAAATAGTATATGACTATATATATAAGTATATATGCATGCATTGATTCATCTGTTGATGGTTATGGACGTGCTTAGCATTTTAAAAAGAGAAAAATGACAATGTTACAAGAAAAATGTTGGTGCTTAGTAGTGAATTTGACTCATGTACAAGAAAAATGACAACTTGTACGGTTGTTCATCTCAAGAAATATAAATTTATCTTTTACTTCGGTTTATTCGGTTAACCATTCGGTTTTTCGATATACCATAAAAACCAAAGTTCAAATCGGTATGAAAAGTTCATACCATACCGAAACCAGAAACCATAAAAACAAAAAAATCAGTTCGGTTTGGTTTATTTTTGGTATGGTTTTTCGGTTCGGTTTTAAAATGCACAGAGTGACACAGCATCATTTGAAATGGCCTCATCATATGTATTTTGCTGCTTACAAAATTTAGTAGTCAAGCGTAAGTGGGTATCTTTCCTTTCACTTTTGTTGCGTCTCAGTATACTTCTGCAAAACTGTCATCAGATGATTTTTTTTTTCATTCAATGCAAGGCATGGGCTTGACTTGAACGCTGTGTGATGCAAAAAATTGTTCGCCAAGATCCCAATAAAGAATCGGGTTCAGAAAACAACCACCAACCAGAACACTGATACCAAGTCAGAGAACTCCAGGATTTTCTGGTGTGCAGAAAGATTTGCTAACTGGAGTTGAAGTTTGGGAGAAATAAACTCGGTAACTGTTGGTCTTGGGCTGATTACTATGGATTCCCACAGATTTTGTCAAAAGCTGCATTGTTTCGTCATTTTTCGGAGGAATCATAACCTATCTTCTGAATGGTTCTACCACAGGGTCGTGACAAGAACCCTACGGGAAGCCAACGACAGTGACCATTTTGAAACAGGTTACGGAGAGCGCCAGAACATTGTGAAAATCTAACCATGTCTGTCAGTCTAGCCTCTTGGATTAATGTCAAACGGTTGACAGAAGCCAGGACATTTCATGAACTAAGCGTCTAATGTGAAAAAAAAGCACGGGGAACCCTAGCGCCGCCGCCGCCAGGTCCCCCTCGCCCCCTCCCTCGCTTCGCCGCCACTGGAGGGGCCGCCGGCGAAGTCCACATGCGCCCCAGGGAAGGTGGTGGCGGGGCATTTCCCCTCTCCGCGGCGTTGTGCGTGGATGCGCTGCCTGCGTCGCCTCGGGCGCGGGCGAGATGCAGGGCCGCGGGAGTGGCTACAGCGCGGGGAGAGGTCGGATCATGGCCGGGCTTGGCCGGATCTAGCTTCTCCGCCCTCGTTGGCCGCCCTCGATGGGGCTCGGTGGCTTCGTTCCGGCGGCCAGCGAGGGCTGGATCCCAGGGCGGCGGACCCGGACGGCGGAGGATGTGTCGGCGGCTGTGGTCTCGCGACGGGCGACACGACGGCCGCGGTGGTGGACGATCTGTGCGCAAGACGCTTGATGGAGGTCATTGGAACAGATCTGGGTGAAGACCTGCTCGCGGCTGCTGCCGAGGCCGGCGATGGCGGCACTATTTGGTGTTGTTTCCTTGTTGAAGGCATCGCTATTGAGAAGTTACAGGCCACTATCTGCTACCTCCGGGGGAAACCCTAGATCAGTAGATCGGATGACGGCGGCATTATTGTGTCGTTTCCCTCTTGTGGCGTCATTCTTGGAGGTGTACACGGGCTCGAGGGACTAGTGAACGGAATAATTGGTGGAGCGGTGTTTCATCCTGCACATTAATGGTGGCGTTTCTCGGCGGCGTGGCGCGATGGAGACTCGGCGCCCGATGTGTGGCGAGGGACTCGCGCAGGAGGGTGACGTCATCAGGCGTCGTGATGGCATCGATAGCAGAGAGGCCGGGCAAGGTGGCGCAGCAGTACAACACTGAAGATGGATTGGTGGGAGGTGGCTGCGGCGGCCTCATACCCGGCAGGCGTCCTGGTTGAGGAGTGTGTCGGACTGGTAGGTGCCCCATACCCGGCAGGCGTCCTGATTGAGGAGTGTGCCGGACTGGTAGGTGCCCCATACCCGGCAGGCGTCCTAGTTGAGGAGTGTGCCGGACTGGTAGGTGTCCCATACCCGGCAGGCGTCCTGATTGGGACCTCAGGTCTTAGATGTTTAGGTTTGGCTGTGATGTATGTTTGGTATTAGGCTCAGACTATCAGCGCCCCTTCATCAATTGGATAGGAGTAGCGACAGTTGTTGCTTAGACGGTGGCTTTAATGTTACTGTTGTATGACTTTGTAAGGTCTTGTGAGAATAATTAATAAAGTGGTCTTATGCATCGCCCAGATGCAGAGGCCGGGGGTCCTCCTCATTTGCTAAAAAAATGAACTAAGCGTCTAAGCCTATCATGCAATCAGTGGCAATGGGGATGATGGGACACGCAAATTGCACAGACATTAAGGGCCAAGAACTACAGAACACTAACTCAGGACAATCAAATAGTTCAACATTGTTTAACATGATAGCGAAAGTTTCGAATGAGACTGAACATCTGAAACACAGGAACGATATGACTAGAAAGCAGTGGCGGATCTAGAATTCGATCAATGTGAGGGCAACATTACAAAGGATTGAAGTTTTGAAGTATTTAGACCGCCAAAGTTAATATAATGGATATATGCATATGCATGCGCTAGTAAAATAACTTTTTGCAAAATGTTTGTGGGGGCCATGGCCCCCATGACCCCCACACTGGATCCGCCCATGCTAGAGAGTCATCCAAAACTGGATTGAAGAACCAGCGTTTATTTGAGAAGCTATAGAGTCAATTTCAAAAGGAAGGAACTGGACTTTGGTACATACCAAAAATATGTAGGTCAACTGGGTGCTATCTTCAGTTTGGATGTTTATCTACCATTGCTTGGATTTCCTATTTCACGAGAAAATTAACCTACACACAAGTAAAAATATTAGAGTGCCGCACACACACACACGCAAACAAACGCAGGCACGAGCTGCAAAAAACAACATAACGGACATGATTCTTGGAAGGCCAAATACAGCTTCCAGTCCGTCACAGTAGAAACATGAACATATTTTCCTTTTCATTGTAAAAATGCAAAACCGTAACATTCTTAAATTTTACCGCTAAAAACCGACAGTCGTGCTAGAGCATAAATATAATCTTTTCCGATTTTGGTGCAGCAATTACTGGGCAGCACCAAGCTAGAGTCTATGTTTTTACTGAATAAATATAAGATCTATCATTGACATGACTGCAATACTGGGCAGCACCAAGCTAGAGTCAGGTTGTGCAGCAATTACTCTTTCCTTAGTAGTCAGTTAGTTAAGGAGATAACTACAGGAGGCTGTTTAGTTAGTACGAATATTTAGATAGTTAGAAAAGAGATCGGTTTAGTTTTAAAGATAATATATGGTTTGTTACGAAAACATGGGTATATTATTCTTAGACCTCAGGAGTCTTTTGTGTAAAAGGGACACCATGTACACAAGATGGATTATCCAATGGATGTTAATAAATTTGTAAAGTTCTAATCCCTGTCCCCAACCTTCTCTCCATCTCAACCCCCGCACCATGGCCGGCCAACCCTTGCTCCTCGGAGCGGTACTTCCAACCTGGTCATGTTCATTGGGCTTAGGAGGACTGAGCAACTATACAGATGGATCTAAGCAAACGAATAATTAAAACTGTTCAATTGCTCCAAAAGATGCATTGCAGAGGAATTCATCAACCCAGGTTATTCTATAGTCACTTGAAGATAAACCAGGCAATAACTATCTTTCTAATGCATCTACCTATACTATCTCAATAGCAAACCTGAAGTTTCTCCTCCTATGCTTCCAGCAGATGTCCGGGCTCACTATCAACTTCGATAAGAGCGAGGTGATTATCCTTGGCTATCCCCCGGAGGAGGCCCAGGCCATAGCTGATCAGTTGAACTGCCGCATGGGCACCTTCCCCACGACTTATTTGGGGATTCCCATTAGTGACTCGCGGCTCACCGTGGCTGACCTCCGCCTGACTGTGACCCGAATGCATCTCTTGAAGGCGGCCCGCGTAATCCTCATCAACTCCTCGCTTGCCAGACTCCTTTGGTTCCTCATGAGCTTCTACAACCTTCATGAGACGCTCCATCAGGAGATCGCCAAATACCAGTCCCGATTTTTCTGGGCAGGCGAGGGGGACAAGCAGAAATACCATATGGTGAGCTGGCCCGGCATTTGCAAACCCAAGGACCAGGGTGGTCTGGGGATCTTGTCCTCTCGGCACATGAACATTGCCCTCCTGACTCGTTGGCTCTGGCGTATCGCCAATGGGGAGGGTGGCCTCTGGCTTACTATCAGTCGAAACAAGTACTTTCGAGGACAACCCCTTGCTTTCTGCCAGCGTTCTGGTGGCTCCCAGTTCTGGCAGGCGGTGATTCAGCTCCTACCCGTGCTCCGCATCGGCACGTCCATCTCGATTGGCTCCGGGTCTCGACCCTGTTATGGTTCGATCGCTGGTTAGGGGACTCCCCCCTGGCCGCTCGTTCCCCGGACCTATTCGCCATTGCGGTCGACCCTAGGATATCTGTCGAGATGACCCTTATTGACTTAGGGCGTCTCGCATTCCGGCGCCCCTTCGGCCCTCTCGAGGTTGCCGCTTGGGACTCCCTCCTCCAGGATATCACTCTTCTCCCGATGGACGTCGACGGTGCTCCTGACTCCATCTCTTGGCGACTGGAGCCATCCGGCCGCTTCTCCACTAGGTCGTTATACGCGGCCATCGCGCCCTCGTTGGCCCCTGAGCCCTTTAGCTTGATGTGGGACATTCGCCTTCCCCTGAAGATCAGGATCTTCTTGTGGCAGTGGATCCAGGGACGCCTAGTAGAGGTCCTCAAGCGCAATGGACCAGGAGATGGGATGTGTCCCCTGTGCGGCACGGTGGAGGATACTAACCACATCTTCTTCTCCTGCTCCACAGCCTAATTCCTATGGTCCTGCTTCCACGAGACGGTCGGTGGGCAGTGGTGCAACACCAACTTCCCCGACTTGCTTGCGGAGATCCACGCCTCCCCCCTCGCTACCGCCATATTAGATGGTTGTGCGTTGGGATCCTCGCCTGGACGCTTTGGACCATCCGCAATAAGCTAGTTATTCAAAAAGTTCCTCTTCGACGTGCGACTGACGCGATCTTCAAAATGTGTGGTTACTTGCAGCTCTGGCGGCCGCTTAGCCGCCCACAGGACCTGGACGTCATCAACACCCTCCTCGCCGACTTTCGCTCGATGGCCTTCCGCATGGCACCCCAGCTGCCCCCCCCCCAAGCCCGATTGGCTGTGTGTGTCTGCGTTGTCTTATTTCCGGGGCTTGTTGAGCTTGCCCTCAGCATTAACCCTATTTGATACCTCCACTGTGTGTGAGACTTGTGTGTGGGTATCACTACTAGGGAAAACCCTAGTAGTAGCGCGGGTTTTGAGGCTATCAGCAGCGCGGGCACTCGCGCTACCAATAAGGCGCTACAGCTAACTGTTAGTAGTAGCGCTGTCTGTACCCGCGCTACTACTATTGACTATATCAGCAGCGCATTTTCAGAACACGCTACTATTAGTTAGTAGTAGCGATTTCCTGAGCCCGCGCTACTGTTATATCTTTCACCATTTCCCCATTCCAGCTTCAATAAACTGCAATTTCCAGATACTAGGTACTACTAGATATCAATTTCATAAAGCAATATAGGTACTAGGTAGTACTCCCTCGGTTCCAAATTACTCGTCGTGGTTTTAGTTCAAATTTGAACTAAAACCACGACAAGTAATTTGGAACTGAGGGAGTACTAGATAACAATTTCATATATACTCAACATGCATCCTCAAGCAGTACAAGGTGACATCGACGACGATCATCATATTTAGTTCTAGATGATATCGACGACGATCATCATATGTAGTTCTACATGATATCGACGATGATCATCATATGTAGTTCTAGATGATATAGCCACACACACATATGTAGTTCTAGATGATATCGACGACGATCATCATCCTCAAGCCTAGGCGGTGGGTGTTCCTGATAGTAATTAGGATGGCCTGTCCAACACGAAGATTCTTGCCAACGAGGAATCTCTTCCACCCAACCGAGTTTAAGTGTGTGCGACCGTCTGTGTCCATGCGGTAAGTACAGGTGGTGACGGAGCCCCTTGCGGTAAGGCGTAGTCCAGCTGAGCCTTCTTCATCAGGCTCGATACCACAACTCACAGATAGGTTGTTTGGCAATTTCTGAATAAGAAAAACATATCAATAATAAATAGCCTCACACATACTCTTGCAAATATATTTCTATTAAGTCTAGATTTCTACACTATTAAAAGACACAGTACTATGCATTTGTACTAATTAATCATGAATTCTACTAATAAGTATATATGGATTATCTACACTATTAATAGTTCCTTGGATTCTACACTAATAAGCATGTGATCAGACTCTACACTAAAGCATATCAACGACTAGATTCCACACAACATATCATTGGACTCTACACTAAGCATATCATCGGATAATTTGCATTTGTAAGTATAACATACCATATCATGTCGATCGACCATGGTACTTGTCAGGCGGGTCACGAATGGCACCCCGACAAAGTCAGCACGTGGTGGAATTATGTCCCATAGGTTGCACACCTCCTCCTCGCCCAGCCTCATTCTTTGAGCTACGATGGCTTCATGAAGTGGGTTCTCATCATCTTCATCGAGTGGGTCCTCATTATCTTCATCATCTTCTTCATCTGCATCATCTTCGTCATCTTCGTCATCTTCATCATCTTCCACCAGGTTGAGATAAATGACAGCCAACTTGGGTCTTTCTGCTCTGAAGGAGAAGCTGATCAACTCACCACCAGTAAGACGCATGCGGGCGAGGAAATGAGCCCATCCATCTCCTCCAATCTGCGACATATTGCGTCCTTTCTCGACCTCCATAGTGTACGGCCCCCCAGGAGCCTCAAATGTCACGGTCTCTCCTGTCAGCTTGTTGAATGTCAACCTCACATTGCATGGGATGGTCTGTGTAAGAAAAGAAAAATGACACAATGCAGTAATGCCAACACTAAAAATAAAATAGTTGTTACATTTCATCTAATTTCTTACCGCCGCATGACGAAAACTCGGCTGGAAGTAGATGTCAAACAGCTTGCCAGTTGCAAGGCTGCTGGCGCACCTTGACTTGCACAGTCGACATAGTGGTGGTGGTGGTGGCGCCATTTTCCTAAAGCAATATGAGTAAAGGATTAATGATTCACTTCACAGGAAAGAAAAACAGTAGCATGTGATATTTTTCTAAAGCAATATGAGCAAAGGATTAATGATTCATTTCACAGGAAAGAAAAACAGTAGCATAGTGGTGGTGGCGCCATTTTATGGACATATTAGATGACAAGGTACCATGTACCAAAGCATTTCGGTGGCACCTATTGCCGAAAAAATAACAATAAAATGGTGCATACTAAATCAACTAGCATACTAAATCAATTAAATCAAAATGTTCTAAATCAACTAAATCAACTAGCCTACTAAATCAACTAGCCTACTAATCAACTAAATCAACTAGCCTACTAAATCAACTAAATCAACTAAATTAAAATGTTCTAAATCAACTAAATCAACTAGCCTACTAAATCAACTAAATCAACTAGCCTACTAAATCAACTAAATCAGAATGTTGCATATCAACTAAATCAGAATGTTGCATATGAACTAGCCTACTAAATCAAAATGTAGCAGGGAGGAGGGAGAAGGAGGGGCGACTCGAGGAGGGAGAAGAGAGTAGGACGGAGGAGGAAGGCGGAGCGAGGAGGGGCTGGCCGGTGGCGAGTGGAGGGAGAATGGAGGAGGAAGGCGGAGCTAGGAGGGGCTGGCCGGCGGCGAGTGGAGGGAGAATGGAGGAGGAAGGCGGAGCGAGGAGGGGTCGGCCAGCGGCGAGTGGAGGGAGGACGGAGGAGGAGGCCGGTACCGAGTCCAGCGAGGAGGATGAGGTGACGGCGGCGCAGATTGGAGGAGGGGCGACGGGGGAGGACTGGCGGCGCGGGGGTTGAGGGGGAGATCGAGTGTGTGTGTGAGTGTGATCTGGATCGGATATGTGAGTTGGGGGAGATGGAATGGCTGAACGCGCTACTGCTATGTTAGACATAGACATAAAAAATACATTGATCATCAATTGTCTTTTTGTGTACAATCTGATTTGTCAATAGAAATCCTCGACGGTTGGTTTAAGAACAGGCGAGGATTCCTATTGCGGCCACAGATCCTACACATAGAGTTCAATGAAGACCAAGTGCTTATGAAAGTTGTAGAAGTAACATATTTAAGGTGGTACAAACTCTCTTCACGGAGCGAGGTGAGACTAAATTTTTGTAGTAACCTTAGTAGTAGCGATTATTGCGTAAATGCGCTGCTTCTACGATCCGTAGCAGTAGCGCTCTTTGTGTTAACGCGCTGCTGCTATAACTGGCCTCGCGGTGGCGTCGTGAGAATTTTAGCAGTAGCGCGTCCTAGAGTGTGCGCGCTACTGATAAACTTGTTTCAGCAGCGAGTTTTGAGAGCGAGCGTTACTGCTACATAGCAGCAGCGCCTGATTTTAAAGCGCGCTGCTGGTAAGATTCTGTGTATAGGCTTTTCCCTAGTAGTGTATGTTTGTGTGTGAACCTTGTTGAACCTTGTTGGATGCTTGGCTCGGGCGATTTGCTTTATAATATAAAGTGGGGCGAACGCCTTTCTCGGTAATGTCAACTAGCAATCCCATCGGCGATAGTATTACTACAATTAGTGTTAGAACTGGTAAACTATTAAATTAGGAGGAATTAATTGAGGGGAAAAGGACAAGAATGAAGGTAATACAAGCCATTAAAAAGATAAATAAGAGAAGACACTTTATTTCAAATGAGGATAGCTCAGTCTAATCCATTAAATGTACACAACTATCAAATGGTAAACTATTAGATCTTCAAAATGCAGTAGAATAAATTGACAAAACAACAGGCAGTATGTCATTTCATTAATATTAGGGGAACATTGTACAGTTAGAAAATAACACTGGTCAGTCTACAACCAGCTTCAAGATTAGCTGATCAGTCCCATACTGTTGAAACTGAAAGCACTAAATTGAACATGTAAATTGTAGGAAAAGATAGTACAGTGCACACTTAAATTGGTCACAGAAATCAACAGGATTTGAAAACATGCACCCTGGACCTAAACTAGCTAGTACTGAACGTAGTTAACCTTCACCGGAGTTTATAATAGCTCTGCATCTCAACAAAATCAATGTTTATCCCATGTCTGTGCAGACAAGGAACATCACCAGCATTCAAGTTTTAACATACAGCAACTGTATTTGTGATATGTAATAACATAATGACTTCTATATAAAAAAAAAACCATCCATCAAATGCCTCTGTAACTGCGCTCTTCAATGAAATTTAAGGTATATTGTCGTTCATTTTTTTCCTCGAACATGCATCAAAATGTGCACCATCCTTTATTAGGAGAGAATGTCAAAGCAGCACAAAATGTATAAGCCCCGCTCAAACCAAAACAAACAAGAAAGCAGAACAGAGCAAAAGAGACGCTAAGAAAAAAAGAACAAAAAAGAGCCCCAAACCACAACAGCTAGGTGAAACTATACGGCCTGCCGCTATCTAAGTAGCTGCCTGGTCGGTGGTCGGCCATGCCACGGAAGGCATCTCGGTGCCTTTTATCTCAAGCAAGCATCTATAATGCAGATTTGTTTTCTAGAATACCCATCCATAATGCAGATAGTAAGTATTGAGTCACACTCGAAGCTGATCGAACAAATACATATTCCTTAGTTGATTTTACCATCACATGGGAGTCATAGAAAAGAACCGCTTATCCCATTCTAGCGAAAGATCATAACAGTTCATATATCCACTTTGTCATTCTATCATGAAAATTATGATTCTTGAATGGAAAGTGATTCAGAAACACCAAACATCGACAATGTAATCAATCAGAGCAGGGCAATCCGGCGAAGCACCTTAAAAGAATTCAACATATGGATTTTATATAGAAAATGCATCTCACATCCAATTGTTCTTTATTTTACTCTCAACTAGGTAGTACGAAGGACACAATCTCACAAGCGTTATACTGTTGTTTTGATTTTTTTTGCCAAGTCATTTTGGTTTTTGACTGTATTTACTATTGCTAATTTTCTTCACCCAGTTCGATTTTTACCTGAAGCAAAATGCCGATCTGCTTTGGGTGAACGTATGAACACACATAGGAACTGGCCTCTGTGTTGGAGACTGTAGTGCATAGAAAGATACAGTCACATCTGTGTAACTCGGTATCTTGGATCTCCAAGCCTTGCTGCTCTGCTCTACTTGAAGAAGACTTGCATATTTATCCGAACATAGAGACTGCAAGCGGAAGCTTGGGTGTCTGCATTTGAGACTGCAGGTTCTCTGAAACGTTAAACTGTCTGATTCAACACATGCTTGCATTCTTTATTTTTCAGATGAAACGAAAGATCATTTTTTGTTTGGTTGTAATGTAGAGAATGAAACTTTGTATCTGACACCGAGTACATAGGACTATCTAGTTATGCCTTAGAATGGGAGAACAACAACATTTCTTGCATTATTTGTCAAACACAAGGCTTAATTTGGATCTTATCCTTACAACTGAACCCATGGCCCTATATTGGTAAGCTCATGGTAGATCTAGCTATAACTGAGCAACAGTACATGAGACACTAAAATGTAAATAAAAAATGAAACTGAACTTTTGCATAGATTTTGCTGGGAAGTGAAGCAGTTCGAGGGACAGAGACGTATGCATCATGTGTATGGGCCCAACAAACAAGGTGTATATGGAATAGATCTTTCTAGTTCCTTATTATAGCAGTCATCCAATCTTTTTGGGCGCATGTTGCCCAAGTCTTCTAGCTTGAGTTCATCTAGATGATAGGCATATCCTCTGTTCAACGTTTCACTGAAATAAATAATTTCTTTGTAAGGATGAAATCCAAGGATCTTAATATGTTCATCCCACCTGTGCCCTTCAAGTCTAGTTTCAAAGATTATCTCATGGTCTGAATTCAACTCGAACTTCTCTTTTACTGTACTGTAAATAGCTGGATTGATATCTGCCATAATCCAGCAGGGTCTGTGAACTTGTGGATCATAGTTTTGACGTGGAGGGATTTGGTGAAGGTTGTTACCATGCTTCAGAAGCCACTCACTCTGACCGCAGCATTCAGTGAGTATCCAAACTCGAAGCTGACATTGAGCATCAAGTGCTGCAAAATACACCCCCTTCTCTGATCTTCCAAGGAGAACCTGTGCGCACCCGTGCTGATCAACATCTGTTGGCAGTTTAATTGCTTGGTACGTGCCACTTGATAACGATATTCTGGCGAAAGGAGTCATTGACAAGAAGAAGATATTGGTACTAAATCAAGAACCAATGCGAGCTCTTTATTGAAGAGGAAATAACATTGTAAGAAGAAATGATGGTGCTTAGGAAGTCAGTATGTAGTGTAGTAGTACCTCATAACAAAATGACAGTGCACGTAGATTTCACCATGCCAGTACACGGCGTATAGTTCATCTGGCATTGGCAGCTCAAGCAGTAACATGTCGGCAAGAGTCCCTAGGGTACCTCCCTGTCGGATGAATGATCTCTCTTCCCATCTTGTTGTTTCTGAAGAGAAAACATGCATCATGTATGGAGATGGAGGCCATTGCTGTTGCTTCTTCTCTGCGTCCAGTCCACGCCCACGGGGGGGTACATGTAGGAACCTAAGCACTTGGTAGTGCGGCGACACCGTGGGATCAAACACGATGTAGTTTCGTTCATGATAAAAGAGCTCAAACCCCAAGGAGGAGATGGGCGTGGGGGCAGGCTTGCCCAACGTCGTGCGGCGGGATTGACCACATAATGATCTAGCAAAACTAGTCCGTTGCATACGTCCTCCACAGAGATGTCGTCCGTGGGCATGAAGTGGAGGTCGGCATAGCCGCGGATTGCTGAGGGGTGGAAGAAGAACAAGAACTCCGTGAAGTCAAGCTCATAGAAGTTGATGAGGAAGCCGGCCAAGGAGAGCGGGAGGAGGTCCCGGTCCAGGAGACGATGAGCGTCCACGACGGCGTGCCAGGAGCGGCACACGCAGCGGGCCGCAGCAAGACTGCGCGGTGGAAGACAGCGGAGGACGTCCGCGAGCACGTCCTCGGGTAGCCACTGCGTCTGGTCCATCTCTCTACTTGTCACCGCTGCTGGATCTAGATCTGAATCGCCGCCTTGCCCTGTTCTTCTCTCGGCATCGGCGTCGAAGTCCAAGTCGAACAAGCCACTCCCGGTCCGAACATTAGTCCAAAACAGCGAGAGTCTCAACTCTACCTCTAACCAGAAGAACGTCCATGCGTTGCAACAGGACCACATTAATTTTAAGTGTTCAATATTAATTATGTTAATATTATATTTAATATTCTCATACATATCAAATGATACTGGTGACCTTTTTTACCATCAAAACCTCACACACATACACTCTCCGTACCTCTTCCTTGCTCTCTCTCCCCCTCTCCCTCTCTCTCTCTAACACACACACATATCCTCCCTCTCTCTCTCTAACACACACACATATCCTCTCTCTTTCTAACACACACACATATCCATCTTATTGGGTATGGGACCATAATCCATCTATTTTACACACACGCTAGTGCATAACAATATGGATTATGTGTATTATATTTGCCACCACAACTGAGGGAATTTATTTCATGTAAATCGACCAGCCACAGCTCCGTGACAAACAATACATCTAAATTCTCAGCGTTATTTTTATCTAATATGCATTATCTTTATACTTATTTTTGTCCGCGATTAAACTATTACTTGAACTTGCTACCACCAAATGATCTCTCTCTCTCTCTCTCTCTCTCTCTCTCTCTCTCAGACACACACACACTCACACACACACTCTCTGACATTATAGGACCAAAAACTTTTATCAATTACCATATTGTAGAACACCACACTCCTCACTGCATCGATGGGCGTTGGGTGGTGTCTCTTGGTCACCTGGCATCCTCTAATTCTGCGCCACCATCTCGATTTTCTCCCTTGGCACTGAATTGTAAACACCTACCCTCCTTCTCGTCCTTCACTGTGCTCCACAACACCCGAGCTGATCGCGAATCAAATCTGGACTGCTGGTACGGGCGCCCATGAGCTAATACAACGATTCTCAATCAGACATGACAAGAATGTAAAAAAGAGCACATACCTTGATGTGAAAACTGCTGCCGCCTACCAAGTGAAGACCAGCAGGTGCGCTGCTCCGCCGTGGACCTGTGCTGGCTTGAGTCCATGTCCGCCGTTGGCCGCTGCTCGCATTCGTCCCACCCATCGCCCAAGCCGACGTAAATACCCGGGGTTTAGCACTGGTGGCGGGAACGACCGACACGGCCTCCTTGCGCCGCTCCTTGCTGCCCGCCCTGCTCTAGGGATCCTAGCGCCCTGCCCTAGGGTTACTCGCTGGCGGCGGCTGCGGCGGCGTTTCCCTCAAGAAAAAAAGCACGTCTCATGTCCGGCTCGTGCAGGAATCCATCACCAAGTAGGATCAGTAGTTCCGTCCCGAATCGGTTATGTTGCAAGTCCTAGCTAGGGAAATACCCAATGGTTCCTGGTTGTATATGCACCATATATGGGATTTTTTTTAAAAGTCAAAATAGGTAAGAACTATTTTGACAAAACGCTTGACTTACTTTTGCATTGGTATATACACTTTCACACAAAAAAACAAAAGTTGACATCACAGCAAAAAAGACAAAATTTATTTGCTATTATAGGTCACTATTCACACTATTTTAGCTAAAAATTTGTCTTTTTTGAAAAGAAGTCAAAGGGATATTTTTTGTGTGTGGATTTTTTCTCACGGGTATAGCAAAAGGTCAAGTTTATTTCAAAAATATTTTCAGGAATTTTTGACTTTTTGTTGAATTACTATTTTCCCATATAGGGTGTATATGTCCCCATAGACCACAAATCCTCCTCCGTCCTAGCTATAGCTATATATACGCATTACCCTGCACCCCTATAAACAGTACACCCAAAGACCAATAGAAAGATCAGCGGGCACGAGGCATGACCGTGTGTATCAATTGCTTGCGCGTATCCGTGTTGCTTCTAGTAGATCGATACTACATCAACCGTGGTTAGCCAGCTACGTCCAATCTATTCGAGTGTTTTCGTCTGCGTACGTGTTTTTCTGGTATATACTTCAGAATTCACTAATTCAGTCAGTCGGGGGCTGGATGTCTAAGCAAAGAAGGCAGGACGAGGATGATGAGGCCAACTACTACCACGACCGCAGCGGCAACAAGGAGAAGAGCCTCTATCTGGTTCTAGACGACTGGCACAAGGGCTTCACCATCCGCAAGATCGATGCCGACAGTCCCGACCTCAGCGCCTCCCCTGTCCTCCGGCTAGTGTCACCTGAGCGTGGCCGTGCCATGAAGTTCGCAGCCCTGGGCGGCTACATCATCGCCACGAGCAACATACATGCCGGATCCCTCTTCTACGACACTGACACCGCCGGACTAGCCATCGGCCCTCCCATTCCAGACGCACTGCTTTGTGGCTCCAACACCTTCCTGACCTCCGGCGCCGGTGACACGCTGTTCGCGTTCGCCTTCCACTTCATGGAGCGGCCTGTGTCCTTTGAGGCGATGGCGAAGCCGCCGCCGATGGAAGACGACGACCTGCTGCCCACCGACTGGTCCTGGAGAAGCATGCCGACACCCTTCACCAAGGACGAGATGATCTTCTCCTACGCGCTGCACCCGGACGGGCGCACCATATTCGTGTCCTCGTGGAGCAGGGCGGTCTGCGGCACGTACTCCATAGACACTAGGAGCTGCAAGTGGAGGCGCCATGGGGAGTGGATGCTGCCTTTCAGAGGCCGAGGCTACTTCGACGACGAGCTAGACGCATGGGTCGGGCTGCACGAGGACGTCTATGTCTGCTCCTGCCAGGTTGCCTCCCGCAGCGGCGGCACCACGCAGCAACCGGAGTGGAAGATGGCCGACGAGCGTAGGGTGTGGATCCCGTGGCATCAGCTGGAGTTTCGCCTGCGTCGGATGTGACGGCGCGGGCGGAGTATTGAGGAGTCGCCGGCGTCAGCCAGGGCCTGGGGCACAGAGGAGTCCTCCTAGTCAAGGAGATCGGAGAGAAGAAGATGATGGCGACGCGAGGACACATGAGGGCAGGTGTCGAGAGGATCGGCCGTCCAGGCTCGTGAGGAGGGCAGCGTTGGGAGGAACGCGTTAATGGTACCGTGTACAAAAATCCCATCAAAGCAAGTAAAATATACCATCGATGCTTAATTGATTCTGATTTAATTTTTATAGGCATTTTCGGATTTGTAGGGCATGTGCCTATGATCCTCGCACGCCGTACCTTTTTTTGACGTGTATGATTGTGATTAATTTAAGGAAATACCCCATCAATGCTTGATTGATTGTGATTAATTTTTTTATATGGTAACTAATCCGATGGGTTTATGTGGGCGGTGACGCGAAAAGGCAGGTGGGAGGGGAGACGAAAAATAACCGGTCAGAAGAAAAAAGAATTGATTGTTGCCTTGTACGTTTGGTTTTGGTATTTGAAGATTGATTACCATCCGTTAGTTGGGTTACCAAAGAATAAATCAATCATCATATGTGAATTCATTGTGTTACCAAATAAACATTGGGTTTGTACGACCAGTAGGAGGGGGGCGAATAAAAAACCGATGAAAAAAACCAACAAAATTGGGAGGTGGTAGGGAGGACGAAAAAAAACCAGCAAAAAAAACTGGCGGACTATTCACCAATTGCTCCATTAGGAGTAGAGATATGTGAGTTGGTAGTCTCACCTCACTCTCACCTCATCCATCACTTCTATCTTTCGCCCACCTTTCACATCACGCGGCATAGTTGGACCGGCCCATTAACGATCACGCGACCCCTCCCTCCATCGTTTGCCCTGGACAAGCGATCCTCCCGAACACGTCCTCATCGTCTCCTCGCACTGCCATCCCTTCTTCTCTCTGATCTCCTCAACCAGGGCAACTCCTCTATACCCGAGGTCCTCGACTGCATCTCACCCAGTGCCACCATCTATTCGCGTCTGGGGAGGCTGGCCCGGACCCCGCCATCACCATCGCCCATCTCTCTGTGAAATTCACTCGATCTATTCCACCTCCTTCCATTCAAGGCAACGCATGTACCCAAATCTGCGGCAGTTGCTATCGATCTCAAACTCCGTGCGCTGGCGTAGTCACGCAGGGCGACATGGACGAATGGTTGCCGCCACAAGGCTGTCTCTAGATGCAGGGCCGTCGTCGTAGGACGGGCGGGTTATAATCCTTCATATCCAGGGCAACGAGTGTGGTAACCAGATCGACTCCAAATTTTGGGAGATGGTCTGCGAAGATCACGGCGTCGACCCAATCGGCCGCTATGACGACACCCCCGACCTCCAGCTCGATCGCGCTAACGTCTACCACAATGAGGCCTCCTGTGGCAGGTTCGTGCCTAGTGCGTACAAAGTCGAGCGGCCATGTCTCTCATTTTTCATTCTTTCGTGGGCATCATTCTCTTGACGGAGAGGAAGAAGATCGGCACTAGATGAATGATACGTCTCCAATGTATCTATAATTTTTGATTGTTCCATGCTATTATATTATCTGTTTTGGATGTTTAACAGACATTTATATGCTATTTTATATTATTTTTGGGACTAACCTATTAACCGAGAGCCCAGTGCCACTTTCTATTTTTTTGTCTATTTTAGAGTTTCGCAGAAAAGGAATACCAAACGGAGTCCAAACGGAATGAAACTTTCATGATGATCTTTCTTGGGCCAGAAGAAACCAGAAGACTTGGAGATGAAGTCGGAGATGCAGCAAGGCGTCCACGAGGCAGGAGGGCGTGCCCCCTACCTCGTGGGCCCCTCGTAGGTCTCCTGACCTAGCTCCTTCGCCTATATACACTCTTATACCCTGAAAACATCCAGGGGAGCCATGAAACCAGTTTTCCACCGCTGCAACCTTCTGTACCCGTGAGATCCCATCTAGGGACCTTTTCCGGCGTCCTGTCGGAGGGGGATTCGATCACAGAGGGCTTCTTCATCAACACCATTACCTCTCCGATGATGCGTGAGTAGTTTACCACAGACCTACGGGTCCATAGCTAGTAGCTAGATGGCTTCTTCTCTCTCTTTGATTCTCAATACCATGTTCTTCTTGATGTTCTTGGAGATCTATTCGATGTAATATTCTTTTGCGCTGTGTTTGCCGAGATCCGATGAATTGTGGATTTATGATCAGATTATCTATGAATATTATTTGGTTCTTCTCTGAATTCTTATATGCATGATTTGATATCTTTGCAAGTCTCTTCGAATTATCGGTTTAGTTTGGCCTACTAGATTGATCTTTCATGCAATGGGAGAAGTGCTTAGCTTTGGGTTCAATCTTGCGGTGTCATTTCCCAGTGACAGTAGGGGCAGCAAGACACGTATTGTACTGTTGCCATCGAGGACAAAAAGATGGGGTTTTCATCATATTGCTTGAGTTAATTCCTCTACATCATGTCATCTTACTTAATGCGTTACTCTGTTCTTTATGAACTTAATACTCTAGATGCAGGCAGAAGTCGGTCGATGTGTGGAGTAATAGTAGTAGATGCAGATGTTGGAAATATGCCCTAGAGGCAATAATAAAAGCATTATTATTATATTTCCTTGTTCATGATAATTGTCTTTATTCATGCTATAATTGTGTTATCCGGAAATCGTAATACATGTGTGAATAACAGACACCAACATGTCCCTAGTGAGCCTCTAGTTGACTAGCTCGTTGATCAACAGATAGTCATGGTTTCCTGACTATGGACACTGGATGTCATTGATAACGAGATCACATCATTGGGAGAATGATGTGATGGACAAGACCCAATCCTAAACATAGCACAAGATCGTATAGTTCGTTTGCTAGAGTTTTCCAATGTCAAAGTATCTTTTCCTTAGACCATGAGATCGTGTAACTCCCGGATACCGTAGGAGTTCTTTGGGTATGCCAAACGTCACAACGTAACTGGGTGACTATAAAGGTAGACTACGGGTATCTCCGAAAGTGTCTGTTGGGTTACATGGATCAAGACTGGGATTTGTCACTCCGTATGACGGAGAGGTATCACTGGGCCCACTCGGTAATGCATCATCATAATGAGCTCAGAGTGACCAAGTGTCTGGTCACGGGATCATGCATTACGGTACGAGTAAAGTGACTTGCCGGTAACGAGATTGAACGAGGTATTGGGATACTGACGATCGAATCTCGGGCAAGTAACATATCGATAGACAAAGGGAATAGCGTACGGGATTGATTAAATCCTCGACATCGTGGTTCATCCGATGAGATCATCGTGGAGCATGTGGGAGCCAACATGGGTATCCAGATCCCGCTGTTGGTTATTGACCGGAGAGTCGTCTCGGTTATGTCTGCTTGTCTCCCGAACCCGTAGGGTCTACACACTTAAGGTTCGGTGACGCTAGGGTTATGAAGATATGTATATGCAGAAACCCGAATGTTGTTCGGAGTCCCGGATGAGATCCCGGACATCACGAGGAGTTCCGGAATGGTCCGGAGGTAAAGAATTATATATAGGAAGTGCTATTTCGGGCATCGGGACAAGTTTCGGGGTTATCGGTATTGTACCGGGACCACCGGAAGGGTCCCGGGGGTCCACCGGGTGGGGCCACCTGTCCCGGGGGGCCACATGGGCTGTAGGGTGTGCGCCTTGGCCTAGATGGGCCAAGGGCACCAGCCCCTATAGGCCCATGCGCCTAGGGTTTCCACCATGGAAGAGTCCATGTGGTGGAAGGCACCCCTAGGTGCCTTGGGGGGGAGGGAAACCTCCCCTTGGCCGCCGCCCCCCCTAGTAGATGCCATCTACTAGGGCCGGTGCCCCCCCTGGCACCCCTATATATAGTGGGGGGGAGAGGAGGGATTACACACCAGCCCCTGGCGCCTCCATCTCCCCCCGTTACGTCTCTCCCTCGTAGTCTCGGCGAAGCCCTGCTGCTGTGACGCCCTGCATCCACCACCACGCCGTCGTGCTGCTGGATCTTCATCAACCTCTCCTCCCCCCTTGCTGGATCAAGAAGGAGGAGACGTCTCCCGTCCCGTACGTGTGTTGAACGCGGAGGTGCCGTCCGTTCGACGCTGGTCATCGGTGATTTGAATCACGTCGAGTACGACTACATCATCACCGTTCTTTTGAACGCTTCCGTGCGCGATCTACAAAGGTATGTAGATGCATCTAATCACTCGTTGCTAGATGAACTCCTAGATGATCTTGGTGAAACGAGTAGGAAAATTTTTGTTTTCTGCAACGTTCCCCAACAGTGGCATCATGAGCTAGGTCTATGCGTAGTTCTTCTTGCGCGAGTAGAACAGAATTTGTTGTGGGCGTAGATTTGTCAACTTTCTTGCCGTTACTAGTCCTTTCTTGCTTCAGCGGTATTGTGGGATGAAGCGGCCCGGACCAACCTTACACGTACGCTTACGTGAGACCGGTTCCACTGACTAACATGCACTAGTTGCATAAGGTGGCTGGCGGGTGTCGGTCTCTCTCACTTTAGTTGGAGCGGAATCGATGAACAGGGTCCTTATGAAGGGTAAATAGAAGTTGACAAATCACGTTGTGGCTTTAATGTAGGTAAGAAAACGTTCTTGCTAGAACCCTAATTCAGCCACGTAAAACTTGCAACAACAATTAGAGGACGTCTAACTTGTTTTTGCAGCAAGTGGTTTGTGATATGATATGACCAAAGTTGTGATGAATGATGAATGATCTATATGTGATGTATGAGATGTTCATGCTATTGTAATAGGAATCACGACTTGCATGTCGATGAGTATGACAACCGGCAGGAGCCATAGGAGTTGTCTTTATTCTTTTATATGACCTGCGTGTCATCAAGAAACGCCATGTAAATTACTTTACTTTATTGCTAAACGCGTTAGCCATAGTAGTAGAAGTAATAGTTGGCGAGCAACTTCATGGAGACACGATGATGGAGATCATGATGATGGAGATCATGGTGTCAAGCCGGTGACAAGATGATCATGGAGCCCCAAGATGGAGATCAAAGGAGCTATGTGATATTGGCCATATCATGTCACGTTTATTATTTGATTGCATGTGATGTTTATCATGCTTTGCATCTTGTTTACTTAGAACAACGGTAGTAAATAAGATGATCCCTCACAATAAATTCAAGAAGTGTTCCCCCTAACTGTGCACCGTTGCGACAGTTCGCTGTTTCAAAACACCACGTGATGATCGGGTGTTTTATTCAGACGTTCACATACAAAGGGTGTAAGACAGATTTACACATGCAAACACTTAGGTTAACTTGACGAGCCTAGCATGTACAGACATGGCCTCGGAACACAGAAGACCGAAAGGTCGAGCATGAGTCGTATAGAAGATACGATCAACATGAAGATGTTCACCGACGTTGACTAGTCCGTCTCACGTGATGATCGGACACGGTCTAGTTAAACTCGGATCATGTAATACTTAGATGACTGGAGGGATGTCTAATCTAAGTGGGAGTTCATTAATAATTTGATTAGTTGAACTTAATTATCATGAACTCAGTCTAAATATTTTACAATATGTCTTGTAGATTAAATGGCCAACGTAGTCCTCAACTTCAACACGTTCCTAGAGAAAACCAAGCTGAAAGACGATGGCAGCAACTATACGGACTGGGTCCGGAACCTGAGGATCATCCTCATAGCTGCCAAGAAAGATTATGTCCTACAAGCACCGCTTGGTGACGCACCCGTTCTCCCTGCAGAACAAGATGTTATGAACGCTTGGCAGGCACGTTCCGATGACTACTCCCTCGTTCAGTGCGGCATGCTTTACAGCCTAGAGCCGGGGCTCCAAAAGCGTTTTGAGAGACATGGAGCATATGAGATGTTCGAAGAGCTGAAAATGGTTTTCCAAGCTCATGCCCGGGTCGAGAGATATGAAGTCCCCGACAAATTCTTCAGCTGTAAGATGGAGGAAAACAGTTCTGTCAGTGAGCACATACTCACTATGTCTGGGTTGCATAACCGCTTGACTCAGCTGGGAGTTAATCTCCCGGATGATGCGGTCATTGACAGAATCCTCCAGTCGCTTCCACCAAGCTACAAGAGCTTTGTGATGAACTTCAATATGCAGGGGATGGAAAAGACCATTCCTGAAGTATTTGCTATGCTGAAATCAGCAGAGGTAGAAGTCAGGAAGGAACATCAAGTGTTGATGGTCAATAAAACCACTAAGTTCAAGAAAGGCAAGGGTAAAAAGAACTTCAAGAAGGACGGCAAGGAGGTTGCCGCGCCCGGCAAGCAAGCTACCGGGAAGAAGCCAAAGAATGGACCCAAGCCCGAGACTGAGTGCTTTTATTGCATGGGAAGCGGTCACTGGAAGCGGAACTGCCCTAAGTAGTTAGCGGATAAGAAGGCCGGCAAAACAAAAGGTATATGTGATATACATGTAATTGATGTGTACCTTACTAGTGCCCGTAGTAGCTCCTGGGTATTTGATACCGGTGCAGTTGCTCACATTTGTAACTCAAAGCAGGGGCTGCGGAATAAGCGGAAACTGGCAAAGGACGAGGTGACGATGCGCGTCGGGAATGGTTCCAAGGTCAATGTGGTCGCCGTCGGCACACTACCTCTACATCTCCCTTCGGGATTAGTTTTAAACCTTAATAATTGTTATTTAGTGCCAGCTTTGAGCATGAACATTGTATCGGGATCTCGTTTAATTCGAGATGGCTACTCTTTTAAATCTGAGAATAATGGTTGTTCCATTTTTATGAGAGATATGTTTTATGGTCATGCTCCTATGGTGAATGGTTTATTCTTTATGAATCTCGAACGTGATGCTACACATGTTCATAATGTGAGTACCAAAAGAAGTAAGGTTGATAATGATAGTCCCACATACTTGTGGCACTGCCGCCTTGGTCACATAGGTGTCAAACGCATGAAGAAGCTCCATGCTGATGGACTTTTAGAGTCTCTTGATTATGAATCATTTGACACGTGCGAACCATGCCTTATGGGTAAAATGACCAAGACTCCGTTCTCAGGAACAATGGAGCGAGCAACCGACTTATTGGAAATCATACATACTGATGTGTGCGGTCTGATGAGTGTTGAGGCTCGCGGTGGCTATCGTTATGTTCTCACCCTCACTGATGATTTAAGTAGGTATGGGTATATCTACTTAATGAAACACAAGTCTGAAACCTTTGAAAAGTTCAAGGAATTTCAGAGTGAGGTTGAAAATCAACGTGACAGGAAAATCAAGTTTCTACGATCAGATCGTGGAGGAGAATACTTGAGTCACGAGTTTGGCACACACTTAAGAAAATGTGGAATAGTTTCACAACTCACGCCGCCTGGAACACCTCAGCGTAATGGTGTGTCCGAACGTCGTAATCGCACTCTATTAGATATGGTGCGATCTATGATGTCTCTTACCGATTTACCGCTATCCTTTTGGAGCTATGCTTTAGAGACTGCCGCGTTCACTTTAAATAGGGCTCCGTCGAAATCCGTTGAGACGACACCGTATGAATTATGGTTTGGGAAGAAACCTAAGCTGTCGTTTCTAAAAGTTTGGGGATGCGATGCTTATGTCAAGAAACTTCAACCTGAAAAGCTCGAACCCAAGTCGGAAAAATGCGTCTTCATAGGATACCCAAAAGAAACTATTGGGTACACCTTCTACCTCAGATCCGAAGGCAAGATCTTTGTTGCCAAGAATGGGTCCTTTCTGGAGAAAGAGTTTCTCTCGAAAGAAGTAAGTGGGAGGAAAGTAGAGCTTGATGAAGTATTACCTCTTGAACCGGAAAATGGCGCAACTCAAGAAAATGTTCCTGAGGTGCCTGCACCGACTAGAGAGGAAGTTAATGATCAAGATACTTCTGATCAAGCCCCTACTGAAATTCGAAGGTCCACAAGGACACGTTCCGCACCAGAGTGGTACGGCAACCCTGTCTTGGAAATCATGCTGTTAGACAATGGTGAACCTTCGAACTATGAAGAAGCGATGGCGGGCCCGGATTCTGACAAATGGCTAGAAGCCATGAAATCCGAGATAGGATCCATGTATGAAAACAAAGTATGGACTTTGACTGACTTGCCCATTGAGAGGCGAGCCATAGAAAATAAATGGATCTTTAAGAAGAAGACAGACGCGGATGGTAATGTGACCATCTATAAAGCTCGGCTTGTCGCTAAGGGTTATCGACAAGTTCAAGGGGTTGACTACGATGAGACTTTCTCACCGGTAGCGAAGCTGAAGTCCGTCCGAATCATGTTAGCAATTGCCGCATTCTATGATTACGAAATATGGCAAATGGACGTCAAAACGGCATTCCTTAATGGTTTCCTTAAGGAAGAATTGTATATGATACAGCCGGAAGGTTTTGTCGATCCTAAGAATGCTGACAAAGTGTGCAAGCTCCAACGCTTGATTTATGGGCTGGTGCAAGCATCTCGGAGTTGGAACATTCGCTTTGATGAGATGATCAAAGCGTTTGGGTTTACACAGACTTATGGAGAAGCCTGCGTTTACAAGAAAGTGAGTGGGAGCTCTGTAGCATTTCTCATATTATATGTAGATGACATACTTTTGATGGGAAATGATATAGAACTCTTGGACAGCATCAAGGCCTACTTGAATAAAAGTTTTTCAATGAAGGACCTTGGAGAAGCTGCTTATATATTAGGCATCAAAATCTATAGAGATAGATCGAGACGCCTCATAGGTCTTTCACAAAGCACATACCTTGATAAGATATTGAAGAAGTTCAATACGGATCAATCCAAGAAGGGGTTCTTGCCTGTGTTACAAGGTGTGAAATTGAGCTCAGCTCAATGTCCGACCACGGCAGAAGATATAGAAGAGATGAGCGTCATCCCCTATGCCTCAGCCATAGGTTCTATTATGTATGCCATGCTGTGTACCAGACCTGATGTTAACCTTGCCGTCAGTTTGGTAGGAAGGTACCAAAGTAATCCCGGCAAGGAACACTGGACAGCGGTCAAGAATATCCTGAAGTACCTGAAAAGGACTAAGGAAATGTTTCTCGTTTATGGAGGTGACGAAGAGCTCGTCGTAAAGGGTTACGTCGACGCTAGCTTCGACACAGATATGGATGACTCTAAGTCACAAACCGGATACGTGTATATTTTGAATGGTGGGGCAGTAAGCTGGTGCAGTTGCAAGCAGAGCGTCGTGGCGGGATCTACATGTGAAGCGAAGTACATGGCAGCCTCGGAGGCAGCACATGAAGCAATATGGGTGAAGGAGTTCATCACCGACCTAGGAGTCATACCCAATGCGTCGGGGCCGATCAAGCTCTTCTGTGACAACACTGGAGCTATTGCACTTGCCAAGGAGCCCAGGTTTCACAAGAAGACAAGGCACATCAAGCGTCGCTTCAACTCCATTCGTGAAAATGTTCAAGATGGAGACATAGAGATTTGTAAAGTACATACGGACCTGAATATAGCAGATCCGTTGACTAAACCTCTCCCTAGAGCAAAACATGATCAACACCAGAATTCCATGGGTGTTCGATTCATCACAATGTAACTAGATTATTGACTCTAGTGCAAGTGGGAGACTGTTGGAAATATGCCCTAGAGGCAATAATAAAAGCATTATTATTATATTTCCTTGCTCATGATAATTGTCTTTATTCATGCTATAATTGTGTTATCCGGAAATCGTAATACATGTGTGAATAACAGACACCAACATGTCCCTAGTGAGCCTCTAGTTGACTAGCTCGTTGATCAACAGATAGTCATGGTTTCCTGACTATGGACACTGGATGTCATTGATAACGAGATCACATCATTGGGAGAATGATGTGATGGACAAGACCCAATCCTAAACATAGCACAAGATCGTATAGTTCGTTTGCTAGAGTTTTCCAATGTCAAAGTATCTTTTCCTTAGACCATGAGATCGTGTAACTCCCGGATACCGTAGGAGTGCTTTGGGTATGCCAAACGTCACAACGTAACTGGGTGACTATAAAGGTAGACTACGGGTATCTCCGAAAGTGTCTGTTGGGTTACATGGATCAAGACTGGGATTTGTCACTCCGTATGACGGAGAGGTATCACTGGGCCCACTCGGTAATGCATCATCATAATGAGCTCAGAGTGACCAAGTGTCTGGTCACGGGATCATGCATTACGGTACGAGTAAAGTGACTTGCCGGTAACGAGATTGAACGAGGTATTGGGATACTGACGATTGAATCTCGGGCAAGTAACATATCGATAGACAAAGGGAATAGCGTACGGGATTGATTAAATCCTCGACATCGTGGTTCATCCGATGAGATCATCGTGGAGCATGTGGGAGCCAACATGGGTATCCAGATCCCGCTGTTGATTATTGACCGGAGAGTCGTCTCGGTCATGTCTGCTTGTCTCCCGAACCCGTAGGGTCTACACACTTAAGGTTCGGTGACGCTAGGGTTATGAAGATATGTATATGCAGAAACCCGAATGTTGTTCGGAGTCCCGGATGAGATCCCGGACGTCACGAGGAGTTCCGGAATGGTCCGGAGGTAAAGAATTATATATAGGAAGTGCTATTTCGGGCATCGGGACAAGTTTCGGGGTTATCGGTATTGTACCGGGACCACCGGAAGGGTCCCGGGGGTCCACCGGGTGGGGCCACCTGTCCCGGGGGGCCACATGGGCTGTAGGGGGTGCGCCTTGGCCTAGATGGGCCAAGGGCACCAGCCCCTATAGGCCCATGCGCCTAGGGTTTCCACCATGGAAGAGTCCATGTGGTGGAAGGCACCCCTAGGTGCCTTGGGGGGGAGGGAAACCTCCCCTTGGCCGCCGCCCCCCCTAGTAGATGCCATCTACTAGGGCCGGCGCCCCCCTGGCACCCCTATATATAGTGGGGGGGAGAGGAGGGATTACACACCAGCCCCTGGGGCCTCCATCTCCCCCCGTTACGTCTCTCCCTCGTAGTCTCGGCGAAGCCCTGCTGCTGTGACGCCCTGCATCCACCACCACGCCGTCGTGCTGCTGGATCTTCATCAACCTCTCCTCCCCCCTTGCTGGATCAAGAAGGAGGAGACGTCTCCCGTCCCGTACGTGTGTTGAACGCGGAGGTGCCGTCCGTTCGGCGCTGGTCATCGGTGATTTGAATCACGTCGAGTACGACTACATCATCACCGTTCTTTTGAACGCTTCCGTGCGCGATCTACAAAGGTATGTAGATGCATCTAATCACTCGTTGCTAGATGAACTCCTAGATGATCTTGGTGAAACGAGTAGGAAAATTTTTGTTTTCTGCAACGTTCCCCAACAGCAGAATCGTTTTGGTCTACTTGACACGGACGTGATGCCTATGTTCATGATCATTGCCTTAGATATCGTCATAACTTTGCGCTTTTCTATCAATTGCTCGGCAGTAATTTGTTCACCCACGGTAATATTTTCTATCTTGAGAGAAGCCTCTAGTGAAACCTATGGCCCCTGGGTCTCTTTTCCATATTACTGAATCTGGTTTACATCTTATTAGTTTCCCGTCAACTTGCAAATTTCTGTCGCCGTTCCCTATTTTGCAATCTTTACTTTCCAATCTATAAACCAAAAATACCAAAAATATTTACTTTACTATTTATCTATCTCTATCAGATCTCACTTTTGCAAGTAACCATGAAGGGATTGACAACCCCTTTATCGCGTTGGGTGCAAGTTGTTGATTGTTTGTGCAGGTATTCAGTGACTTGTGCGTTGTCTCCTACTGGATTGATAGCTTGGTTCTCAAAACTAAGGGAAATACTTATGCTACTTTGCTACATCACCCTTTCCTCTTCAAGGAAAAACCAACGCAAGCTCAAGAGGTAGCAAGAAGGATTTTTGGTGCCATTGCCGGGGAGATCTACGTCAAGTCAAGCCATACCAAGTACCCATCATAAACTCTTCACTCTTGCATTACATTATTCGCCATTCGCCTCTTGTTTTCCTCTCCCCCACTTCTAAAACGATTTTTGAAAACAGTTGCCTTTTCTTCGCCCCTCTTCCGTTCGCCTTTTTCGTTTGCTTCTTGTGTGCTCTATTGTTGGATTGGTTTGTTGCCATCAGTTCTGAAATTGGGGAGGTTATTTTTGAGAAGGATAGTAGTAACGATGGGGGGGGGGACTTTGATGCTTTTGATAATACTAATCCTCATGAAGAACCTACTATTTTGCACACTAAAAAGTTCCGCATTGGTAGTGGCAATATTATTGGAAAAGGGGTTATTCAAGATTTCTTTACTTGTGATGGTTCTTTACCCACTATGGGTGGGTCTATCCTACATGGACGCTGGTCGTCCTCCCATAGAAGCAATTCTCTTTAACCAAGAAGACATAATGCATTTACGATCCTTAGATCATGTTGCTTATAATGAAAAATCTAAGAAAGAGGGTTCCTACTGATGTTCTAGTTGATAGGATTTCTGAACTTAACGATAATTTTGCTATGCAGAACAACGGGTTGGGTTTCTCTCTTGAACAAAGGCTCATGACTTTGTGCCAAAAGAACGCCTATAATGATGAGTTGGTTGTACAATATGAAGGGCCAAAGGAGGAACCAATTCCTCTCGAGCTTGATATTGGGGATTTCTGTCCCATTAAATTTAGCCCTTTTGATTACTTTTGCTTGCCACAAAGGAAACTTGCTGCTGAATGTAGAGAGTACGAGATGAGTTTTTGAGATTTTCCCTATCATTATTATGGCAATTCTTAGATCTATTCACGTTTTTATGCCTAGCTAAGAGCATTAAACGATAGCGCTTGTTGGGAGGCAACCCAATTTTATTTTTGTCCTTTGCTTTTTGTTCCTGTTTAGTAATAAATAAACATCCAACCTATGGTTAGATGTGGTTTTATGTTTTAATTAGTGTTTGTGCCAAGTGAAATCTTTAGGATAGCTTATGGTGATAGTTGTGTTGATCCTGCTGAAAATCAGAAACTTTTGCGCTTAGTAAATTAGTTTTGAAAATTCACATAAACGTGTTTTTATATGATTATTTTTTATATAGATTGGTGCACAAATTTCTCAGGTTGTCCTAATTTGGTTGGATTTTTGGAGTTACATAAGTATTCGAGAGTTACAAATTACTACAGACTGTTCTGTTGTTGATAGATTCTGTTTTTCGCGTGTTGTTTGCTTATTTTGATGAATCTATGGGTAGTATCGGGGGTATGAACCATGGAGAAGTTGGAATACATTAGATATTACACCAATATAAATAAAGAATGAGTTTGAAATAGTACCTTAAAGTGGTGATTTATTTTCTTATACTAATGGAGCTCATGAGATTTTCAGTTGAGTTTTGTGTTGTGAAGTTTTCAAGTTTTGGGTAAGGATTTGATGGACTATGGAACAAGGAGTGGCAAGAACCTAAGCTTGATGAAGCCCAAGGCACCTCAAGGTAATATTCAAGTACAACCAAAAGCCTAAGCTTGGGGATGCCCCGGAAGGCATCCCCTCTTTCGTGTTCGTCTATCGGTAACTTTACTTGAGGCTATATTTTTATTCACCACATGATATGTGTTTTGCTTGGAGCGTCTTGTATGATTTGAGTATTTAATTTTTAGTTTACCACAATCATCCTTGATGTACACACCTTTTGGGAGAGACACGCATGAATCATGATTTATTAGAATACTCTATGTGCTTCACTTATATCTTTTGAGCTAGGCAATATTGCTCTAGTACTTCACTTATATCTTTTTAGAGCATGGCGATGGCTTTATTTTTTAGAGATTGTTGATCTCTCATGCTTCACTTATATTATTTTAAGAGTCTTTTAGAACAGCATGGTAATTTTCTTTGGTTATAAAATTAGTCCTAATATGATGGGCATCCAAGATGGGTATAATGAAAACTTTCATATGAAGTGCATTGAATACTATGAGAAGTTTGATTCTTTATGATTGTTTTGAGATATGAAGATGGTGATATTAGAGTCATGCTAGTGGAGTAATTGTGAATTTGAGAAATACTTGTGTTGAGGTTTGTGAGTTTCGTAGCATGCACGTATGGTAAACCGTTGTGTTACAAATTTGGAGCATGATGTATTCATTGATTGTCTTCCTTATGAGTGGCGGTCGGGGACGAGCGATGGTCTTTTCCTACCAATCTATCCCCCTAGGAGAATGCACGTAGTACTTTGTTCAATGGCTAATAGATTTTTGCAATAAGTATGTGAGTTCTTTTTGACTAATGTTGAGTCCATGGATTATACGCACTCTCACCCTTCCACCATTGCTAGCCTCTCTTTTGCGGTGCAACTTTTGCCGGTACCATACACCCACCATTACCTTCCTAAAAACAGCCATCATACCTACCTATTATGGCATTTCCATAGCCATTCCGAGATATATTGCCATGCAACTTTCCACCATTCTGTTTATTATGACACGCTTCATCATTGTCATATTGCCTTGCATGATCATGTAGTTGACATCATATTTGTGGCAAAGCCACCTTTCATAATTATTTCATACATGTCACTCTTGATTCATTGCATGTCCCGGTACACCTCCGGAGGAATTCACATAGAGTCATATTATGTTCTAAGCATTGAGTTGTAATTTTTTGAGTTGTAAGTAAATAGAAGTGTGATGATCATCATTATTAGAGCATTGTCCCATGTGAGGAAATAAAAAGAAAAAAGAGGCCAAAGAAGCCAAATGAAAAAAGAAAGAAAAAGAGAGAGGGGACAATGTTACTATCCTTTTTTCCACACGTGTGCTTCAAAGTAGCACCATGATCTTCATGATGGAGCGTCTCTTATTTTGTCACTTTCATATACTAGTGGGAATTTTTCATTATAGAACTTGGCTTGTATATTTCAACGATGGGATTCCTCAAATGCCCTAGGTCTTCATGAGCAAGCAAGTTATATGCACACCCACTTAGTTTCTTTCTTTTTGAGCTTTCATACACTTATAGCTCTAGTGCATCCGTTGCATGGCAATCCCTACTTACTCACATTGATATCTATTGATGGGCATCTCCATAGCCCGTTGATACGCCTAGTTGATGTGAGCCCATGTCCCTCTTTTTGTCTTCTCCACAACCACCATTCTATTCCACCCATAGTGCTATGTCAATGGCTCACGGTCATGTATTGCGTGAAAGTTGAAAAGGTTTGAGAACATCAAAGTATGAAACAATTGCTTCGCTTGTCACCGGGGTTATGCATGATTTGATTATTTTGTGTGACAGAGATGGAGCATAGCCAAACTATACGATTTTGTAGGGATAAGATTTCTTTGGGCATATTATTTTGAGAAGACATAATTTCCTTGTTAGTATGCCTGAAGTATTATTATTTTTATGTCAATATTAAACTTTTGTTTTGAATCTTTCGGATATGAACATTCATGCCACATAAAGAAAATTACATGGATAAATATGTTAGGTAGCATTCCTCATCAAAAATTCTGTTTTTATCATTTACCTACTCGAGGACGAGCAGGAATTAAGCTTGGGGATGCTTGGTATGTCTCCAACGTATCTATAATTTTTGATTGTTCCATGCTATTATATTATCTGTTTTGGATGTTTAACAAGCATTTATATGCTATTTTATATTATTTTTGGGACTAGCCTATTAACCGAGAGCCCAGTGCCACTTTCTGACTTTTTGTCTATTTTAGAGTTTCGCATAAAAGGAATACCAAACGGAGTCCAAACGGAATGAAACTTTCATGATGATCTTTCTTGGGCCAGAAGAAACCATAAGACTTGGAGATGAAGTCGGAGACGCAGCGAGGCGACCATGAGGTAGGAGGGCGCGCCCAGGGGGTTTGTCTCCTAACCTAGCACCTTCGCCTATATATACTCTTATACCCTGAAAACATCAGGGGAAGCCATGAAACCACTTTTCCACCGCCGCAACCTTCTGTACCCGTGAGATCCCATCTAGGGACCTTTTTTGGTGTCCTGCCGGAGGGGGATTCGATCACGGAGGGCTTCTTCATCTACACCATTGCCTCTTCGATGATGCGTGAGTAGTTTACCATAGACCTACGGGTCCATAGCTAGTAGCTAGATGGCTTCTTCTCTCTCTTTGATTGTAGCGACCAGACCTCAAACAGTCTGATCTCTATGCATCAGTGTCATCCCTGGATCAGTAATGCTGACACGCACAGTACTTGAAGGATTTATAACAGAGTAGCAATCACACACTTATTACATCGAATGTCTCAAAAGAGAACTTATTACAGTAAATATGGTTTAAGGCCATCTAATAATGATAACATCGGAAGGCTTGGAAGATAAAGCGAGTCCATCAACTCCAACGACATCACCGAGTGAAAGATCACGACCTAAGGCACCTTACTCGTCATCTGAAAAGTCTGCAACATGAACGTTGCAGCCCGAAAACGGGTCAGCACATGGAATATGTTGGCAATGTAACACATAGAGAGTTGAAAGATCGTGGATGTCGCCTAGAGGGGGCACTACAAAAAAAGACACATCCGTGACATTTTGGGCCGAACGATTTTTTTTCTGTCATACATATGACACTTCTATGACGATAATTGTGACAAAACCCGGTATCATCATAGATGTGGCTTTATGACAAAAAATCATGACAGAAAATGGGCTTTTCGTCCTGGGCGGGCCGGAGACGCAGCTGCATGACATTCTTTGGGCCATCCATGACGGAAAAAACCGTGGTAGAAGCGAGGGGGAGGAAAATTTTGGGGAGTTGCCGGTTACGGTGGGAGGTCGGGGGCGGAGCGATGCGCATTGCTCTCATACGTACGCGCGTGTGTGCGAGCCGTTGGCTCTAATTGAACACGAGTGAGGCATTGGGCTCTAACTGAACCTGAGCGATTGCACTGCAGGCTATGCGTTACAGAACCCGAGGGATCGATCGATGGCTGTTAACTGAACCCGATGGAGCGATTTCTTCGCTACTGCTGCTAACTGAAGCCGATCGATTGGATGAACAGTGAGCGTTGCGGGGGGGTTTGGATGAACAGTGAGCGGTGGCGTTGCCTCTGGATGAACAGGAACCCATGGTGTGGAGGGCTGGATGAACAATAGACGATGGAGGGGTGGCCGTGGAGGGGTGGTTGAACAGGACCCCGTGGTGTGGAGGGCTGGATGAACAGTAGACGGTGGAGGGGTGCCCGTGGAGGGGTGGTTGAACAGTAGCCGATGGAGTAGCGCGCGGTGGAGGCTGGATGAACAGGAGCCCGTGGAGGCTGGAGGAGGTCGACGGTAGCCCGTGGAGGCTGGAGGAGGTTGACGGTGGAGATGAACAATATCCTGTGGAGTCCCGTTTTGCGGTACGCCACACCCCTCCCCCCGTTTCGACCGTAGCGCTCCAACACAAGTCCGTTTTGTCCGTTTTGCGGTACGCCACACCCCTCCCGATGAACAGGACCCCCGTTTCGGTCGTAGAGCTCCAACACAAGTCCGTTTCGTCCGTTTTGCGGTACGCCACACCCCTCCCGATCAACAGGACCCCCGTTTCGACCGTAGGAGGTCAGTTTCCTCCATTTTGCGGTACGCCAGGCCCCTCCCGATCAACAGGACCCCGTTTCGAATGTGGCCGGTCGAACACAAGGCCGTTTCCTCCATTGTGCGGTACGCCAGGCCTCGTTTCCATCGCCTGTTCTGTCCAAGCCCTCCCGATGAACACGACCACGCATTCCGTTCCGACCCAGCCGGTTGGCTCCCACGCGTTCCGTTGCCTCCCGATGAACACGACGCATTCCGTTGCCTCCCCATGAACACGACGACGATGATGTTTCTCCATTCCGACCCAGCCATGTACGTACGAGTAGGCGTTCGAGACCCTGCCCATATGTACGTACGTGGCCGTATTTTCTTTCTTGCACCCTCGCCGCTGTACGTATGTGTACATGCTACATGTGCGCCTCTACTATGACACGTGCGCACCTATACATCGACCAGTATGTACGTACACGTTCGCGACCAGAATGACAACGGTACGTACGCTTCGACCAGGTGGGTCCCGACTGTCAGGCACTTCCTTGCCTGCGAAGATGTAGCTGGTGGGTCCCAGCAGTCAGGGGGGCGAATCGTTTTGTTTTTTTTGCCCGGACGCACTTCCTTGCGTGCGAAGATGTAGCTGGTGGGTCGCAGCAGTCAGGGGGGCAAATCGTTTTTTCGGACGCACTTTCTTGCGTGCGAAGATGTAGCTGGTGGGTCCCAGCAGACAGGGGGAAACATTTTTTTTCGCGAAATACGGTGGCCCGTCCGGTGGGTCCCCGCTGTCAGGTGGAGGAATAATTATTTTGCGCGTAATAAGGAGGCACTTCCTTGCAGCGGCCGTGGACCCAGCTGTCAGGCTCTCCACGTACAGTCCACGTCCGATGGAAGCCATTCCTTGACCACGTTGACCACGCCACGCCGAGAGCACCAGGGCGGTGGACGACGACGAGGCCTAGGAAGGGGATGACGCGGAGCCAGGGAAGACGCGGCAATGGATGCCCACGCGCAGAGGAGTATGAGGATTCGCTCGTTCGGCTGTGGTGTGAGGCTGCCGTCGCCGCAGAATAACAGGGGGTGTGGGTGCGTAGAGGGATGGCCTGGCAGCGGTGGGAGTAGTAGGGGGCAGTGAGGCCTCCGCGGCATCACAGCCGGCCACGGGCGGCATGAGCAGGCGGCACGACCGGCGCTGCTTTGGGCGGCCGGAGAAAGAAGACCAGAGGTTGAAGAAGCACTACGGTCATTGGATGGACATCGTACGGTCACTGGAGCTAGAATCGTTCATATGTTGACTAAAGTTGACAAAGGCCTCCGTCCTAGTCAACTTAGTAGGCCCACAAGTCAGCCTCCCACCAAGGTTGGTCCCAGCTAGCAGGGGGTATTCTTTTTTTTGTGCATAATAAGGAGACACTTCCGGTGGGTCCGAGCTGACAGCGGGGGGAACGTTTTTTCACGAAATACAGTGGCTCGACCTGTGGGTCCCAACAGTTAGGGGGAAACGTTTTTTTGCGAAATACTGGTGGCCCGTCCAATGGGTCCCAGATGTCAGGTGGAGGAATAATTATTTTCCGCGTAATAAGGAGGCACTTCCTTGCGACTGCCGTGGACCCAGCTGTCAGCCTCTCCACGTACAGTACTCTTCCGATGGAAGTCGGTCGTTGACCACATTGACCACGCCGCGCTGAGAGCACCACGGCGGTGGACGACGACGAGGCCTAGGAAGGGGACGACGCGGAGCTGGGGAAGACACGGTAGTGGAAGCCCGCGCGGAGAGGAGTACGAGGGTTCACCGGTTTGGCTGCGGTGTGAGGCAGCCATCGCCGCAGAATAACAGGGGGTGTGGGTGAGTAGAGGGATGCCCTGGCTAGCAGTGGTAGTAGTAGGGGGCAGTGAGGCCTCCGCGGCATCACAGCCGGCCACGGGCGGCAGGAGCAGGCGGCACGACCGGTGCTGCTTTGGGCGGCTGGAGCAAGAAGACCAGAGGTTGAAGAAGCACTACGGTCATTGGATGGACATCCAACGGTTACGTCTGCTAGAATCGTTTGTTGACATAGTATATAATAACTAAAAAAATCTTGCATACGCATTAACTAAACAGACCCACAAGTCAGAGCACTCCCTTTTTTTTAATAATTTATATATAGCTCATGGCAACTTCTTATGCAATTTATTGCAGTCGTTGTTTTTGGTTGGCCAGGGCCAATTTCGCATATTTTTGTGGGTTCCAAACTATTTTTAATATCGAAATGTCGAGCCAGATTTAAAGTACTTTGAAGATATATTTGAATTAGGTTAATGCCCAGTGAAATAGGAATCTGAAAATTTGAAAAAAATCAGAAATTATAAAGTAATTGCCAATTTGTCATCTGTTTTTATATTTATAACCCATTTCATATTACTTTCAAGGCGTAGAAAAATAAGTAGGCCTGGATTGGGTATTCTTCAGAAAAAATAAACTGGGCTCATTTGCACAAAGAAAAAATAGCTGGGCTGGTCACATGGTGAACATAAAATATAAGTCTGGGCTAGACGGGCCACAACCCAGTTCAAACCCTGCTCTGTCTCAACAATACCAAACAAAAAAAATACTGCTCGAGTAGCTACGTCCCAGGTGTCAGCCGATCTTGTGCTGTTCTCTTGTCTATTGACTATATACGCTCACAATGTCGTGGGTCCCAGATGTCAGGAAAACACTAGGAGGAAGCATTTTATTTTTCCATACGCTGACGTGGTGGGCCCCTACTGTCATCCTCTCCACGTACTTCTGCTGATTCCTGTTGTTTGTTGACATGTTGACAACGCGAGAGGGCGGCGCCGCGGCGAGCGCACCAAAGCGCGCGGAGGACGTCGACGTTAACGATTTAGGAGACGGTGGGGTGGCGATGCGTGCGCTGAGGCGCAGCCAGCCGTGGGAGGCGGAAGCAGGCGGCCCCGCCGGCACTGGTTTGGTTTTGGCGGCTGGAGGAAGACAGGACTGAAGAAACACGACAGACTGTAAAAGCAGCAGGAGTACTTAACAACCTTAACTGAAACCAGCAGGGGCACTTAACAACCAAAGCTGAAAGCAGTATGAGTACTTATATAGGTTCAACCGTACAAAGCATGCCTCGAACAGTACTACTTTGCCTACAGGCTACAGTTAACCAAGGGTGAGGCCGCCAAGCCCTAGGACAAGGCCCATGCGCCACCCCGCGCATCCACAACCTTTTGAAAGCGGCTTCATCTCGCAACATGGTCAATAAACAGGATATTCGCTTTAGAGCGATGGAAAAGCATGAACTTAATCTTCTGTCCTATTCTCCAAGATGGACGGGGCTTCATTATCTAAGACCACCCACGAATAAGTATCTTTTCGCCTCCAAGGGGAATTGAGTAGGTCGACATAAACATCATGTTGTGACCAAGCACAAGTCTGACCTGACCATGGTCAGGCATCTGTATAGGAACAATACAACTCGACAGTTCCTGTTTCAAGAAGATCACAGCTGTAAAATTGTGTATAAGCAATAGTTTATGAACAACATATATAACAGAAAACAGCTCGTACCATAAGTTTCTCGACACAGTTGGACCTGTTCAACGAGTGCAGCAGTGGCACACATATCCCACGTGGCCTTCCACCATTGAAACGCCTCACAAGGACCTCAAGACGATCAATAAAGTGTAGGAACATGTGGATGTCGATCCAGTCAACTTTAGTGCCATTAGTAACAGCCGAGTTATTATAGAGTAACAAATGAGCAGACTGCTTAACTCTGAAAAAACCTACATGTGCCACCAATTATAAGACAATATTAGTTAGAAGTAGCATCTTAGTGAGAGATTCGTTGCTACTTCTAAAGTTAAATTGTGATTAGTTAGACAGAATAGGTGGATTAAGAAGTAATTGAGGCAACAAGCAAGAACTAGATACAAAACTAACATGGATGAACAATTGGAATGACGTCGGGGTGGAAGATCGCAGTGAAGATGAGACCAGGTTCTGCTATTTCCATCAACATTCATGCGCCAACTTTCAGCCGTAACACTTGAGAAAGTTTATCCAAGTTCGGCCATAAAAAAGCAGCGATCTTCTTGGTTCATGAACCCAACTCGGAAGCAATATCCATGGATCATCTTCACTGTGACCATTAAACTAGTGTATTCAGTTATGGCAAGGCCGAGCATCTTGAGTACATGTGTTTTGGTAGGATGTTCAAATAATACACTGCAGGAAAAATAATATGAGAACACAGCATGTTCAAAAAAAAATCCACCCTCCCGGATAGAGAAGAGGATTCTAGGAACATAATGTGCGCATTTCAAAATGCTGTGGTAGGATGAGAAGGAACAAGTGTGGCGTCTCGCCGTGGGCGCAGAAATCTGTAGGGTACTTGCACTTTGGGCACTGCAACTGAAACACACTAGATTCAGTACGAAGAAAAATGCATCAACGGCGGCGGCTGCCATCCTAGGATTACCTGCAACCAAGGGACTTGGATTTATCGGGGATGGATGAAGAATTCGTACCTGGTTCTCCATGAGAAAACCCTATGCAATCACCGAGCGGGGGTTTTCTCTGAACAAGCAGACGAGGGAGAAGGGGATTCAAGCCTAGTGAAATATTGCCGCTTCGTCCGTCCAGCTTACTGCTAAAGCTGGAAGGGGGGGGGGGGTTGTGATTTGATGGCTCATTGGGCATTACTGCGGTGCTACGACCGGGGTGTGTCTACCGTGAAGTTGTGCACTCTAATTTGTGCATATGGCACGTGGACCCCGTTGCCGGTTGCCCCACATATCAGCGAAAGGAAGTAGAAAGACAGGAGTAACTAGTTACACATAAATATATATTTTGACAGAGAGATGCTCCCTCTGTAAAGAAATATACAAATCTATTATATCACAGGCTCACCTTGCTGAGAAATATACTCCCTCTGCAACACACGTGCATTATGGGGGTTCAGCTTTTTTTATGGGGGTTCAGCTGAGAATATAATACTCAGATAGGCTCATGGTTCTGGACTTTGGGTCGCAGGCCGACCCTGCATGTTTGGGGGCCCATGTGTTCTACCTCAGCGCTTTTCATATTGCAAGCGATCGGTACTGCGCTGGTTTTAGATGCTGTCGCAAGGCGAATACACAAAATTGAATAAAGCACGACAGCTGTTGGAATGAAATCGAACGACAGTTCCTAACCAGCAACCAGAGTTGTAATTCTATCAACAATATACCATGTGATAAATAATATTGTCGTACTACTTATACGCACAGGACACTTGTTTCACCATGCCAGATTATTACATCAAAATCTCTCGGAGGATAGATCAGTTCGGCAATTGCGTGCTGCTACTGAAGAATTTCAAAGTTGATTTGGACCAGCTCTCCTTACCGAGAAAGTTTGATTTTGACATCATCCCCTACCGCAAGATATGATTTAGATTTGAACCTTGACCATCCTTTAGCATCAATCATCATGCGACCATCCTTTGTACTTACGGTATATTGAGCAGGTTCATTCACACCAAGGCTGCACATGGTAAGAGAAACTTGGCCGTGGTCGCCCGGATTGTTGAACGACTCCCTCGTTGCTCTAGGAATTCTCTGTTTGAAAACAAGAAGACATACCCAAATAGTTAGATCAACACAGTGAATCATGTGAAACAACATGGAAAGAAAAAAGAATGAAGAACTTGGGCGGCCAATGCTTACCAAGAAGGTGGACATGTCGGTTTTTATAAGGACTTTGGTATATGAAGTGCGAACTGCAGCCCAGTCGGTTGCCGGTGCAACTGCATGGGCCGGACCAAATGCAAGTGCAAGTGTTGGTGCAGGTGCCGAAGCCGCTGCTACTGCCGGAGATGGTGCTCCTTGTAGAGCTGGTGCCGGTGTCGATGCCCAATCCTCTGGTAGATCAGACTGATCCGCTGACGCGGTCGGTGCCCAATCCTCAGCTAGATCAGACTGAGATGTTGCCGCTGTCAGTGCTAGAGCAACTGCCGATGCTCGATCTGCGCGAGACAGCGGCGATCGTGTCTGGTCTGCTATGATCAGCTTTCTAACTTGACTAGGATCCGTGACCGTGATCCAGTTTTTTTCTTCATTTCTTTTAAACGCGAGAAGGACTAATTGTGGCGTTTTTGTTAAACCAAACTGCAGTTCATCATATGGATTCAGCTTGTACTCAGATAACAGACTGATCCAAATTTTTCCAGTAATATAAGTGATGGACAGTGCCTTTGTTACTGACACGACATAAGAAGTGAAACCTGCAAAAATAGCCATCGTAGAGCAAACCAAACGGTTTATTCTGTGATGAATGTCACATGGCAAAACCCGCATCGTAAAATTGCAGGAAAAGAAAGAAAACATGACATTAAATCAATAAGATTTAGACAGTAAATCAATAAGATTTACTTGATGTGACACGAGTGAATCCTTACCAGGAAATCACTATGTTGAAGTACTAAACAGAAGATTGATTGTCCAACTATGCGTGGCATGCAGGGGCCCTGCCTACTCCCACAAGCAGGACAGTCCAAAGGTCGTGACAAATCATATGGACCGAAAATCCATGGGACTGGAAATCCTGGTGGGTGCGATAAACCCTGCAATGCATACAGATATTGGAGTGTAACCATAATTGATAAACCGTCCTCACAAAAAATATGATCTGGATACTTCAAAATGTACAGACTGAATTGAGTGGACAGACATTAACATAGACCGTTCTCAGGACTGACCACACACCAAAAGTGGCAGTACTAATAAACCATACAGGGTTCACAAACACAAATCAAGTACTGAACAATAATACTTACTACAGACAAGCAAAGTTGCACTAACTAAACTCTGCAGACTATTTCTTGCCACCGACCTACGTGATGAACCCCGCATAACTGACTAGGCCATGGACTTCGTGTGAGATGTCTACATGCACCATCACCATCTTGTCAACCTTGGGGAACCTAACAAAGTGGTCTTTCCACTCATAAATATGATGATGAAGACAGGCCGCATCAGATTTGTTGGGAAGCTTTACAAGAACCACACCCTTCGTAATCGAAGGCACAGCCAGGAAATTGTTGTGGTCAAGTACAGCCTCGAGAACACGCCTGACAACAATGCTATAGGAAAACACTAGTTCAAGACACGTGGCGACAAGGACACATCAGCTGGATAGTTCAGCAGTAGAACTCATCATCAGGTCTTCCAGTTCACACGACATGACTTTGAGAACTTCATCTCCACCGCGGACCTGGTTCTAATTCAAACAGAAACCATATTTCATTACTACCTTCGTTCAGAAATATAAGATGATTTTCGATATTATACTCCATATATGACTACATATACGCACAGAAATGAGTGAACAAAGACACTAGAACATGTCTTCAAAGGCATGAGAGCAGAGGGATTACATGCAATATCCATAACACAAGTTACTGAGGCAAATATACCCTCTTAAAAGGTAGCATTGATGTTCATAAAGTACTCCCTCTGTCCCAAAATTCTTGTCTTAGATTTGTCTAGATACGGATGTATCAAGTCACATTTTAGTATTAGATACATCCGTATCTAGACAAATCTAAGACAATAATTTTGGGATAGAGGGAGTAGTTGAAAGTAATCTATAAGAAATCACTGTCAACCTCTCGCATGTTTTGGTCAAAAGAGGAATTTAGAACCGTCATTTGGCACACTAAAATCAAATGCAAGATCACCCAGAAAGTTGTACTACCAGTACTAGTACTGCGTGTTAGATGAAAAAACACGATCAAGATCGAGAAAAAGATCGTCAACAAGAGACATTACCTGGACTTGCTTAATGAGGGATCCCGGAGAGGGGGGCTTGGATATGGTGATGGCTTTGAGCTTGTCTGCGGTAGTCTCGGCAGGGTGCTTGCGCTTCTTCGTACCATGAGCCTCGACGGTTTTGGCCAGAGCCATAGACATCACGTCGGCCGGTGCTCCGGCGTCCATCTAAGAGAGGAAGCTGAGGGAGAAGAGTGAAAGGAGGAACGAGATGAGGGAGAAGCGAAGTGAGTGGGGGTTTTCTTCAAGAGAGGAAGCTGAGAGAGAAGAGTGAAATGATGGTTGCTTCGTCTGTCCAACTTACTGCTGGAAAGGAGGGGGCTTTGTGATTTGACGGCTCATTGGGCATTACTGCGGCGGTTCGATTGGGGTAGTCTACCGTCACTCTAGTACGGAGTAATTTAGTGCATGGCTGGTGGACCCAGGTGCTGGCTGTCCCACACGTCGGTGAAAGTGAGTAATTTAGTGCATGGCTGGAGGAGGATCCGCATGGTAGAGCATGTCCACTGTTTTTCATTCTGAAGAAAAAATTGATTACAACAAGCGTTTCCACTCTTACGATGGAGGAGTGCGAAACACGGCACCCACTTGAACATACACAGTGCTCCTACTACTAGGCATGTGCAGTGGTTCATACGTCAGTACTACACAATCTTGTCGTTGTGTTGTGCACATGTCAACTACTCCTATATGTAACATAGTACCGCTTTTTCGACTATCCGGTCGAGAATGAACGGTGAGATCAATGTTAACAGAACTAGGTCCACAGCGCACGGAGAGTACGGTGCTACAGTACTCCACGAAACATGAACCATATGAAGCACATCCTATAGTGTTAGATAGGGTGTATGAAGGGTGCACGGGATGGGAGCAAAAGTTCCCTTCTCGACCCACTTTTGGGTGTTTGGCAGAGTGCATGAAGGGTGCATGAGTCCACACTAGTAGGTTGACAAAAATACACGAAGAGGAAACAACTATATTGAGATGAGAATGCAACCAAACACACCCACACGCTTTGTGCTACAATGACGGATCTGCACCGTTTGAGTTTGATCCAATGGTCATGTTGCACCGAGACATGGACATGCCCATGCAGAGGGCGCCTAAACACCACCGAAGTCCCTCTGCTTCTCGAGGCGCACGACATTGGTGATGCAGGGTGCAACCGCCCGTAGAGCCCGCTCCCGGTCGACGGGAGCCAGCTCGTCAAAGATGGCGTCCAATGGCACGAATGGATTCCGGTGACGGAGCCCTGAAAGGATTCGCCCGGCAACGGCGATGGCAGCACACAACCCCTCCTTTTCCATCTCAGCCCCCACCATCGCACGGAGACGGCTCAGCTCCTCAGAGGTATAGGTGAAGAAGGAGACCAGGTCAGGAAGCAGCAGCTCGTTGAAGTCGACCGGGTGGTCAAACGGGTTTAGCCCGATGGCCGGCATCGTCATGCTGGCACGACGGTAGGCATCATGCAGCCGCAACACGCGTGTGGCAACTTGGTTCACCAAGTGGCTGAGGCAATCCTGGACCTCATCACGATCGGCCCGCTCACGCTCCAGCCGGGTCCCCCGATGGCCTATCGTATCTCCCGCTTTCTGCAGCAATGCCACCGACGCCTCGAGCATCTTTGTGGTGGACGCCTGCCGCTTTTGAAGCTCCGTGAACTCCCGCACATAACGGAGGAGCATGGCACTCCTCTCCTCCTTGAGCTCACGGAGCTCCACGTCCTTGGCCCCAAGCTCCGCATCCTTGGCATGGAGCTCCTATGTCAGGCGCCTCACCTCGGACTCCGTGATCTGCCGCGCCACCATGGCACCAGGTAGAAGCAATGGGGAGAGGAAGCAAAGGGGGCGAAACGGTGAAAGTCAATGCAATCTACGGGAAGGCGGAGGGAGCCAGCCGAGGAGTGGGGAATATTTTGGTTTTCACCACGGTAAAACACTAGTCGACGACTTCTCACATCAGGGAGCAGTGGGTTTTTACAGGCGGAGTCATCATGACTAATTGCTACCGCGCCTACTCCCGTCAATCAAAAAATTAAAAATCCTGCCGCGCCTGCTCCCGTCAATCAAAAAATTTAAAATCCTGCCGCACCCAAACACCAGAGCAACGCCGCGGTGGATATTTAAATTTACCTGCCGGCAAGTAGATAAAAGAAGGGGTGAAAAACAAATGTGGCGGCGGCCTAGCTAATCGGTCGAACTACCCCAACTAGCTAGCCACTGTGCTTCACTGATGTACTCGGCGGGAAAGGTGGTCTTTTGTGATTTGACGACTCATTTACTTGCTTCGGCACTACGGCCGAGGAGGACCCAAAAAACGCGCGGTACGGCGTCCCACGTCAGGAAGAATATATGCGTGCACCACCCAGGAGGACCCCGAAACCGCGCGTAGGGTGTGCCACGTCTCGGCACGGAGGAAAAATGTGCGTGTAAAAATATACTGTATCAGACGTTGTACCTATGGTTTGACCTCGGGACCCAGCCAGTCGGTCGAAAACACCCCACTAGCCACACAGCTTCATCATGCAAACGTGGCACGGTTAGCTCCGTCTCGACCAGCCACAACGTCTCTTGTTCTAGGCGATTCTTCTATTTTCCAAGCTTTTTTTTAGTTGTAATAACACCACGCCAAGCTAGCGCCGCTCTTTGCGTGTGCCCGTGCAAAGGTTAGACGATGGAGAGAAGAGAGATTGAGATCGCAGACCTGGGACCACCCGTAAGTGAGACAACGGTCATGCACGTGTTGACGAGGCACTCCCTCTACTCTACTCAACGCAAGTACTGTATAAAATCAAGTTATGGGACAAATCCAACAACCGTTCGTTTTTTCAGGCTATCGACTTATGCTTTGTAGTCCAGGTTGCTAGTTCGAATCTCGTCTTTCAGATTTATTAGTTTTAGGTCCAAATTTGATTAATGACAAGTGGGACCCCCGTGTGTTGTTCCGATATTTTAGTGTAGGATGGTTTTTTGAACAAACACTTTGCTCGGTTAGACAAGTAACGGCACGAGTTACACGTATTTTGCAAGTTTATGAACAAAAATGACAGCGGCATAGAAAATCACATCCACCCCGCAGCTTAGATACTATGGTGATACGAGTTTTTACACCATTGGAAGCGAGATCGAATGGCTTGGAGTAGTCTTTGTAATTATGCACAATTTCCAAACTCTCCAAAGTTTTTTTTGCAAATAAAACATTCAGGCCTCGTGTGTGCCGCTGCATCTTCGATCCAACGGCTCCCTGGTGCTAATATTAGGTGCTCCCCGTAGCTTAATTACCCACTATGGTGATATGAGCATCTAGGTCGTATGATTAGTGATCAGATGGCACATGCATAGTACTTGTACTTTCTGCGCATTTCCCAAACTCTATCAGCCGTATATTGCAAAAACATTCAAACCTCCTACTGTGGGCCGTTAGATCTCACTGAACTCGTATCACCATAGAATCTACGGTGGGGGAGCACCTCATACTCTCCCGTGCGAGAAAACATAAGGTGCTATCGCAGCTTGGATGCTATGGTGATACGAGCTTGGAGGTCGTTTGATCTGAGATCCAATGGCATATGAGTAGTCTTTGTGCTTGTAAGTAGTGGCCGAACTCTTTTGGGGCTTTTCTGCAAAAAAACCATTCAAACCACCGAGGAGGTGTTGGGTCACAAATCCAACACCTCCGAAGAGCTTGTATCACCAAAGCATCTAAGGTGTGGTGGCACATGATATTCTTACATACAGGAGAATATGATGTCCTTCTTCATCTTAGATGCTACGGTGATACGAGCTTCGAGGTCGTTGGATATGGGATCAAAGGGCATCTAAGTAGTTTTTGTACAAATTGTGTGCAATTCTCAAACTCATCAAGGTTTCCTGCAAACAAATTAAGACACGTCATGTGAGCTGCTATATCTCAGATCTACAAGCTCCAAGCAACTTGTATCGGCATATATCATGTAAGGTATGGGGGCACATGATATTCTCCCGGGGAGGAGGGGTGGGGGTGCACAACCAATCAGTGGTTGGGAGGGTGGGAACAAATATAATCTAAACAACCCTAAACAGAGCTCCACAGTTTTATCTAAGGTCAAGGGGTTGACCCCCGACAATCATAGCTCCGCCTAAACACAACATTTGCATGTACTGTAGTACTGGACTTAATATTCATGTTTCAGTTTCATGTTCATTTTAAATATTGAACTTAGGACCATGGATGTCTTACATTTTACACCCTTCATTCCTAAATATTAGTCTTTTTAGAGCCTTCAAATGGACTGGCACATACAGATGTATATAGACATATTTTAGAGTCTAGATTCACTCATTTTGCTCCGTATGTAGTCACTTGTTGAACTCTCTAAAAGACTAATATTTAGGAATAGAAGGAGTATTTTTGAACTTGTGTCATACATGCATGGGTTGGAAAAATAGATGCACTATACTTATTGGATTGTTGTTGTGTTCGTGCGTGTGTGTCTCTGTGTGTGTGTGTGTTTGGTCATATGCTTGATACATACAAAGTTTTCTCACCTCCATATTGTTCATCTTTTAAATTTGAATTTGCATTGGAAAAGTTATTAGGGATACCATGAAATGTGAAATCCACGTTGAGATCACTATATCACAAATTCACTCTAATTCAACGACTCGTCATAAATCAATTACCACGTTGAGATTAGTATTTGCAAGGAAAATACGGGTATTGTAATACACATAGATTCGTTCGGCAATTTAAAAGGTTCCTTTCGTATTCTCAAATGGTAGGACCCAACGGCATAGCATCCAGACCTTGGCTCGTGTTGATCCTAAAAAAATGGGCGCGTGTCCTTCAGTGGCGTGTGTGGTACGCACATTAGGCAACCCCAACCAGTCGAGCCTCGGCGTTTCAAGTCAAAATATCTGGCGGCCAGAATTCCAGCCCTAGGAAATTCCCCTCACGTCCCCGGTCCATAATGACTACCGATGAACAATGGAGGGATGCTTTAGAAACTAGACAACGTTACCTACCGTGCCGAGCACGGTTCAATTCCCTCGGTCGCCGCTCGTCAATGTCACCCGTCAACTGCATTGCCTAGTAGTAGTAGTACTACTACACCAGGATGAGCACAGAATTGAGCCCGTTTGTTCGTGCCTAGTACTTTTTTTGTTCGTGCCTAGTACTTGAGTTAATATATCAGGCAATGCACTGGTACGGAGGGATTATCGTTTTACTCCGTCCTTTCCGGTTTATAGGGCTTATCTCAAAATTTTAGTTTTCCCATTTTATAAGTCTTAATTTGGTTGTTCCCCATCACATGTTCAGATTTCAAGGTGCAATAAATCATTACATGCAAGTATTAAGAGAAAATTGACCAATGCATGTACTTTATGCATGCATGCATTGCAATCAATGCATTCGTAAACACAATTTTTGAGGAAAACAAGCGCATTAATTGAGTGGTTTTGCAAACTACAACAAATGTTCCACCACTCACCATCAACCTTGGTTGGTGAGATTTTTGAATTGAGCCCTATAAATCGGAAAGGAGGTTTAACTAAGCAAAATGTTTGACCAAATCTTTTCTTAAGAAATACAACAGGACAGATGTACGGCTTGAAAATTTATTGCATGATGCAGGTTATGATATTGTTTCGAATCGTGGGTCTTAAATTTCAGAAAATCCAAAAGGGAGCATAAATTCTTGAAACTGAGCATGGTCACGTGATATGGCACAAATATTACTTCGTAAGTTTTTTCTTCAATTTGAGACAAACTGCTTATGACAAGTTGCACAAATGAAGAGCCAAGGTATTTTGGAACAAAGACCTGTCACGTTTTTTGAGGGAAAAGACCTGTCACGTTAAGGCGAACGCTTTCACTATTGAAACCATGGGCGTTTACGTGCCGCCACGAGTCCCCGCTTCTCATCGGCAGGTGTCGTCCCAGCAAGCGTGTGAGTTGACGGGAGGTGTGCGAGCAGAACGTTGTGCTGGCTATCAGGGAGGCGTGCGAGCAGACCGCTGTGCAGACTCACCGGGAGGCGAGCCCATTGACCAGGCACCGACGCCCACCGTCGTCCCAACTGCTCCCACTTTTAATGTCGCCGGCGCCACAATTTAAAATCAACCCCGCACTACCCGGTATCGCTACAATCCTCTCTCTTCCTCTTCGATTCTCCTGTCGTCTACCTCCAACTAGCCTGACCTAAACGTACGCCATGCCGCATCACGATGGTCTGCCCTTAGTGTTCCAGTTTCATGAGGAAGACACCCAACCGGAGTCTCAAGAACATAAGGCGATTTGGGACGAGCTTGAACTGGCCTTGCGGGAAGACGCCGCGCCTGTCCCCGCTCCCGTTCCGGCTCCCGTCGCCCCGACTGCGCCAACGCCCATCCCCATGGCATTGATGGGCTGGGAGCCATACATTGTCGCCGAGCTTGATGCCACGGGGTTCCACGAGGTCCCCGCCGACTTTCACGTGCCCGTGCACCTGCCAGCGCATGCGCCTGCGCGTGCACTGACGCGCACGCCCGTGCTGGTGCCGTGCACCTGCCAGCGCATGCACCTACGCGTGCACTGACGTGCGCGCCCGTGCCGATGCCCATGCACAGGAACGTCTCCGCCGCGCTGTTGACAGCGCCTGTCCCCGCGCGGGTGCCAGTGCCTCCCTCAGCGGCATGAATGGCCGCTGTCGACCGCTTCCTTGCACCAACGGGTCGCCTCCTCCCGCCAGTTGACTCGCTCCGAAGTCTAGAACATTTTGACCTTCCTTGAAGCTAGGCCAACGTCCAGGAGTACGCCAACAACGACGCAAGACGCCGCCGTCGCCGTCGGCCAGTGGCCCGACAACACACAGAGCACGACAAGGAGCCGCTTCCCACCGCGAGACGCCCCCGCCGCCGCCGTGTAATCTAAATTTGCCATGAAAAACGTTCAGATTGCCATGCTTAAACTCCAAATGTTTATCATTTTCGTTTATTTTATATCGATCGTCGTATAATTTAAAGTCGGAGTCAGACTGAACGAAATGTATGGTTTGATCAATTGAATGTTCTGCTAGAGCCGTATCAAATTAAATATAAAAGTCATCAAGCCACATGTATTCCTTGTCATCCAACGACCTAGACTGCTTCAATGTCGAGCGCTCAACACGTTTAGCGTGCAGTTAATTTCACGCCAAAAATAGTGCTAATCACATGACAACACGCAAATAATATCCTAGTAGTTAATATCCGCATGCACTTAATATACTTCCAAATTAACGTGCATTGCACATACACACTGACTAGTGCTGCTAGTACGTGAAACTGGTGCCTTGACTTGTGAGTTGTGAACGCGTCCAGATATGGTCAACGGCAACATCGCCCGCGAGTTCTTCCTGTTTGCCTGTGCGTCTAAACGCAGAAGGGGAGGAGAGAGAGAGAGAGAGCACACATGGAACCCACCAGTAAGTAAAGGCGAATAGTACTAAAAATAATATTACATGTTATCCATTAATTAGGCTGTGGTAATATAAAAACATTATGTGAACAAAGGGGGTACAACAAACATTGCTATTCTACGTATGTTGCCTATTGACGTGCAGCTTGAAGGCCCGGTCACATGTTCGATCCTCGTCCTTTATTTTTTAATTTGTATATGGGTCCAAATTTGTTTCATGACATGCCGGCCCCTTGGTGTGTAGTTTGTAGCACTTTAATTTGTGGGTCGAAATTTGTTCCATTCCAAGTGGACTATCAGTGTGTAGTTTTGTAGCTTATTTATAAAAATTAAACAGAACAACATAGTTTTTCAATAATACCATGGTGCGATGTTGAAGGTGAGAAAGGACATGCGAGAGAGCGATGACCGAGCCAGAGGGAAATCAACTAGGGGAGTTGCGTGGGTTGCAACGACGTTTGGAGTAGTTGTGGGCCGAATGCTACGAAAATATAATCTAAACCGACCGGAATAAATGCCTACACAAATTAATCCAAGGTTGGAGTGCCCCTCGCAATGTAAATAGCTCCGTCTTTGCGAGGGATGGAGAGGTAGTAGCTTCAATGCATGGAAGATACGGTATGAGAAAGCAAGGTCAATCGAGAGACATATAGATAGAGAGACAAAGTGAGTGTGGTCCGACATTCAATGAAAAAATATATATGCTCCGGAGAGATATTGTCCAATTGAGCTTTTGGTAAGGGTGAGGGCTGTAAGATAGAGCTTGAGAGATGATCCAGTCACAGACGTGTAGATATATTTTGTGCATGGGAGGAAGCAAGGTCAACCGATCACATAGGGTCGTCGTGCAATCAAAAGAGTGAGATGGATTGGAGAGAGTGACCTAGATAGACGATGTGCGTGAGAGAGTATACAATGTGAATAGGTCGAATTGGGCTCAAACATGGTGATATATCGTTTTTGTCTGAGAAAGAGCGAGGTAAATTGAGACATACACACACACACACACATACACACACACACACACACACACA